>NW_017670766.1:29555-154557 GCF_001879085.1 Nicotiana attenuata | reverse complement strand
TTTTCCACTTCCCTGCCTTTGCCAATTGATCGGAAGGACTTGGACAAGGTTTTGGGGTAAAAAGGATTTTGGGCGGAACTACAACTTTGGAACCATTTCGGCGGATTCATGGCCGAACCATTATATCATCTGCCCCAGTTTCATCTTTTGGGGAAATTAGGATTTTTGTTTTGGTGTGACTGAACCTCAGGGAAAGGCTGCTTACGTATCCTTTCGGAATCAAGTCAGACGTAGTTCAAAAAATAATTTTGTTTTTTTTTGTTTTTTTTCATCATATCATATTTTCTTTTGCTTTTCTTTTTTTTCCTTTTTTTCTTTTTCTCTTTTTCCATCATATTTTCTTTTCCTTTTCTTTTTTTTTTCTCTTTTTTTTTTCTCTTCTTTTTTTTTCTTTTTTTTTTTTTTCGATAATACTTCCGGGTTCCAAAGAGGGTAGCCAAAGAAGGGTAACCGGCTCAAATGGGTTTACGAAGGGTTGATAATGTTTGGATAGCGAGAAGGAAAGCCTTCGTCATCTCAATTGCACAAAAATCAACACCGTTCATACTCTGCTTCCACCTTATTCCTTTCAAGGTTGCACCTTGTCGTAAGTTCTCGCCGTCTCCATTGCGTGCTTCTTCAGTATCTCCTCAGGAAGCAGCAAAGAGAGCCTAGACATAGTACCTTTTACTGCATCTACATTCACAGCTGTTTCGGGATCGTTTCCTTTGATATCTTCCAAATACAATGCTCCTTCGGCAATATTTTCCGGATGATGTATGGACCCTTCCAATTAGGAGCGAATTTTCCTTTTGCTTCCTGGTGATGAGGGAGAATGCATCTTAACACGAGTTGTCCCACTTCAAAATTCCTGGGAGGCACTTTCTTGTTGTAAGCGCGGGCCATTCTTTGTTGGTACAACTGCCCGGATGTGCCCTGAGTACAGCACACTCTTTTGTTGTAATGTATGGACCTTTCCAAACCGCGAACCAATTTTCCTTCAATTGTTCCAATTCTTTGTTTTATTCGTCAAGGTTACCTTCTTTGCATTTCGACTCTTGATTCATTATTTCAAAATCTGACAGCGTTTTAGGATCTAGGCATGAAGTCCGCCAGCATGTCATGTTATTTAAAACTGCATTATTAAAACTGAGGAGAACAAATAAAGGAGCAAAATAGCAAAATCAAAAAGGATAAAGAAAAATGAACGATGAAATATTGGTTTCATTTCTTGGAATTTTGAAAATAACAGGGTTCACATCTGGGAACTTAAAGACAAGAAACTAAAAGAAACATCCGAGTTACACCCTGGAATAACTCGAGATGCAAAAAAAAGTAGCAGGACGGGTCTACCGGGACTCCCGCCTAATCGGGAATGGCGTAGCCTTCCAGTTTTGAAGTTTGGCGTCTGGTCCCATGTATAGCACCTCAGCAGTGCTAGTGCCCTCTCCCGGCTGGACCATGTGGGTTTCGTAGAGCATTTTCCTCATTGCCCCACGTATTTCCTCACTTTCTTCAGTCGTGAAGACCTCATCATCTCCCCCTCTACTGTACTTAGGCTTGACAAAGGTTTCATACAAATGTACCACCTCATAATCGGCCATTTTCATTTTTTGAAAGAACATTTCTGCTTCTTCAGCACTTACAGGCCTCTTAGGCGGGAAACGCCTTTTGGTAGCATTTTTCACCTCTTCTATGCTTGAGTACTTTTCGGCGGAAACATTTTCTAGAAGCCCTCCAAGGGTCTCTTTCCCTTTATACGTAACCACCGTCTGATGGTAGTTCCATGGCACTACAGCAGGGTCGGTCACAGGCTTCTGTGGTACGCGTCCAACAACCACTGGCTCACTCAGCCGAGGTGGTTTGATTGTCCCCCGTACCACATAGGCTTGCTTGGGTACGTACACTTGCGTCCCCCTTTTCACTTCCAATTTCTTTGGAGGGTTCACAATCAACTTCTTTTCTTGATGGCCTCGCGGGATATAGAGAATTCCATCCTTGGGGGGTATCGCTTCTGTTTTGGCTTCAGCTTTCTTTTCCGGCTCCGCCTTGGTGACTTTGTTTTTCTTATCCCCTTTATCTTGCTTTGAAGCAACATTTGGTTTTCTTTTTGCGTCAACAATGGCAATGATGGCCTTTAATGCCGGATCGAACTCTTTATCCTTACAGATCATTCCAATCATAGGTCCATTATTGTGAGCTGGCAAAGGATTGTTGGTCACATTTGGGACCTCCTCGTCTCTCAGCACTATCTTCCCCTGCTCTATCAAGTCTTCCACGGCTCTTTTCAATGTCCAACAGTTTTCTGTATCATGCCCCTCAGCTCCTGAGTGATAAGCGCATCGGACACCCCGCTGATAGGAAGGCGATTCTGGGTTTTGCCTGTTTGGAGGTATGGGTTGCAGCAGACCCATTTGAACAAGCTTCGGAAACAGACTGGAGTAGGATTCACCGATTGGTGTAAAATTTGTCCTCCTGGGTGGTTCACGAGGACGGGAGTTATTTTGTGGAGGACGGGGGTTATAGTGGTTTTGGTGAGGAGGCTGGTTTCTTTGAAATGGAGCTTGGTTTCTATTGGCATGTGGCTGCGGCCGAGCAAAAGGTTGAGCATTCATGACCACATACGGTTGAGGAGCATAAGCCATGTCATGATGAGGGTAGTAATGTTGAGGGGTTCTTTCGGAAAACACAGGTCTAGGAGCACGGTATCTTCTTGCCCCTGATGCTGCCATAACTGTTTCTTCTTTCTTATTACCTTTGGCCATTCCTCCAGACCCGCCTTGGATGGCTTGGGAGGTTGCCCTAATGGCCGATTGACTCAATATTCTTGCCTGTCTTCAGACCATTCTCCACCATTTCACCAATCTTAAACGCCTCTGCAAAAGGTTTGCCCATGGCTGACATCATGTTCTGAAAATAGTCCGCTTCCTGGGCCTGGAGAAATACAGTGACCATTTCCACTTCGTCCATTGGTGGTTTCACCCTCGACGCTTGCTCACGCCACTTAATAGCATATTCCCTGAAACTTTCTGAGGGCTTCTTCTTCAAATTCGCCAAAGAGTTCCTGTCCGGCGCAATGTCGATGTTGTATTGAAACTATCTCACAAAATCTCTAGCAAGGTCATCCCAAATGTACCATCGTGAGACATCTTGGTCAATATACCATTCCGAGGCGATGCCTACCAAGCTTTCTCCAAAGTAAGCCATTAACAACTCCTCTTTTCCGCCAGCACCGCGTAATTGATTGCAGTACCTCTTAAGGTGAGCAATGGGGTCGCCATGCCCATCGTATTTCTCAAACTTCGGGGTTTTGAATCCCATAGGCAGATGCACGTGAGGGAACATGCACAGATCAGTATATGATACACTCTTCTGCCTACTCAAACCTTGCATGTTCTTCAAACTCTGCTCAAGGCTCCTCATTAAACCATCTCATCTTGTTCAGGAGCTTTGGGAGTTTTATCTTGCCTTGGTGTGAGCTCAAATGGCGGTGGCTGAGGGTAAGTGTATGTGGGATATTGAGGAGGATCTGCTTGAAATATGGGATTTTGGAAAGTGAAGACCGAGGGATCAATAGCAGGCCTCGGGAGTGAAGGCTGTGTTGTGGCGGAGCATGGTGGAGCGGTAAAAATATTGGGAGCTGCTCCTGATGTGAACACCTAGGGCGTACCTCAGAAGGTGTTCCTATGAAGTGAGCAGACCGGGTATTCGGGCGACTGATAGGGATGTTAGAAGTACCCCCAGTTCTCGGGAACAATTCAGGAAAGCCAGGGATAGCACTTGGAGGTTCCCTGCCATTAGTCCATGCGTCCCACATCTCCATCATTCGGATACGTAGTATCCGATTTTCTTCAGCTGTGGCAGACTCAGAGGCCGGGATCCCTGAGATGGGGCTGTCTTCGGTGATGAGAACTGGTGGCAAAGTCATTTCAGATGACATTTCTGTACTTCCTTTTGATCTGGTAAAGTATTGATGCGATGCCAGCTTACCACAACCAACCACCGTTTCTAAAAGCTAGGCTGGGATTGACAACAACACACGGTTAGTTTGAGACAAGTAACAGATAGGTAATCGCACATTGGGGTGTGATGCACCTATACAGTTAAACGGATGTCTACATGTTTGCAGTGGTTGCATGCGTCATCCCGGCTTTTCTTTCTATTTTTTCTTCTTTTGATTTCTACTATCTGTTTTTCTTGCTTTTCTTTCTCTTTCTATTTTTCTCTCATTTTTCTTTTCCCTCTGTTTTTCATTTTCTGCTTTTCCCTTTTCTTTTGCCATGGTTTTTCTCTCGATTCCTTATTTTCTCTTTTTGCGTTTCTTTTCCTCTCTTGTTTTTCTTTTATTTCCTTCCCTCGTATTTTTTTAGGGGTTACAGTCGAATCCTATGGAGATTGCCTACGTATCATGACCCTCATGAATCAGACCAAGCGTAGTTCTTGCAAATAAGGTAAATAAACTAACTTTTTTTTTTGGAATTTTGAAAGAAATACTTTTAAAAAAAGAAAACAGGAAATAGTTTTTGATTTTTGATTTTGATTTTTCTTTTGATTTTTGAAAGAAAGACTTCTAAAATTTTTTTTTTCTTATTATTGGAACTTTGGGAATTTTTAGAAGTAAAAAGAAATATTTTTTGTTTGAATTTTCATTTATTTTCTCTTTTCCTATCACGAAAGAAAAATATTTTTTTTTTGATTTTGAAAGTTGCCTCTTAATTTCGGAAAAGGGATTTTTACGAAAATGTTTTGGATTTTTGAGCAAAAGTATTTTCGGACTCAATTTTCAAAATTTATATTATTTTTTTTTATTTATGAAAGAAAGACATCTAAGGAGTATTTTAATGACTTATTTTGACCTAAAAGGAAAAGTGGCTATTTTTCAAAAAATTTATTTAAGCAAACAAAGACTCAATTTTTGCAGATACGGCCTTTCAGCACTTCTGGGAGGAAGATTTTAAGGTTGTGCCCGCAAACTATTTAAAATGACTCAGGGTGGCTGTTCTTGCAAAAACAGCCTTCCGGCGTCCCTTTGGGGACATTCGGCTTATTTTAAAACGAAAATGGCATCACCCGACTTATTTTGTATTAAAATTTTGGTATTTTTTGGCTATTTTTGCAAAAGGGTGGTTGGACCCGATGAGGGTTGCCTACGTATCTCACATCCGGTGAGAATCAAACCAGCGTAGTTCGGGCAGATTGGGAATGGAGTAAACTAACTCCTTTTTTTTTTCTTTTTATAAAACTTAGACCATGAAGCTTTAAGGCAAAAGAAAAAATATTTTTGATTTTTTTTTTGATTTTTTTTCTTTTGGAATTTTCTAAAAAAAAATGCTTTAAAAGAAAAAAGGAATTTTGTTTTGGATTTTTTGATTTTGATTTTATTTTTGAAAGAAAAACTTCTGAAAATTCCTTTTGTTTGATTTGACTTTGGGAATTTCAAGAGTAAAAAGAATATATTTTTGTTTGAATTTTTATTTGTTTTCTCTTTTTCTAAGGAAAAAAAAATATTTTTGGATTTTGAATGTGACCTCTTAATTTTCGAAAGGGGGGACTTCTTTAAGAAAAATATTTTGAATTTCTGAGCTTTTATTTATTTATAAAAGTACTTCTAAGGAAAAGCAAAAATATTTTTGGACTTCAAAATTAGTTTTTTTCAAAATTTTTATTGACATTTACAAAAAAAGGACTTCTAAAAAAAAATAAGAGTATTTTTGGATTTTTGTTTCTGTTTTTTTTTTGGATTTTCAAAATGAAGGAAACCCGTAAGTTTGGATTTTGATTTTTATTGATTTTTTTTTTCTTTCCGTATGAAAGGCATCAAAAAGAAGGAAACCATTTTTGAGTTTAAAAACTTCTTCTTTTTTTTTTTGAATTTTCTAAGGAAAGATTTGTAAAGAAATAACTAAAAGAAAATAATTTTTGATTTTTTGAAAATTGGGGTCGGAACCGATGAGGGTTGCCTGCGTATCTCACATCCGGTGAGAATCAGACCCGCGTAGTTCGAGAAGATTGAGAATTGAGCAAACTAACTCTTTTTTTTTTAATAAAACTCAGACCATGAAGTTTTAAGGCGAAAGAAAAACATTTTTGATTTTTTTTTTCTTTTGGAATTTTCTAAAAAAAAATGCTTTAAAAGAAGAAAGGAAATTTTCTTTTTGATTTTTTTGGATTTTTGATTTTGATTTTATTTTTTGAAAGGAAGACTTCTAAAAAAAATTTCTTTTCTTTTGATTGGAACTAAAAGGAAGATATTTTTTTTTTTAAATTTTCAATTGTTTTCTCTTTTTCTAAATAAGAAATAAAATATTTTTGGATTTTTTGAAAATTGGGGTCGGAACCGATGAGGTTTGCCTACGTATCTCACATCCGGTGAGAATCAGACCCGCGTAGTTCGGGCAGATTTGCCAAAATCAAAACTATTTTGATCAACAATTTTTCTTTCTATGTTTTCAAATATTTTTTTCCTTTTCTTTCTTTTTCAATTTTCAAAAATCCGGCAGCATTTCGGTACTATTTGGGCATTGGGTTTTTCTCAAATGGTCCCCCTCACTTAGTGCTAACACTGCTTATTTTTTCTCAATTTCCACTCATTTAGTCAAGCCGGTCAACATACAAAGCCGAGCAAATAAATGCACAAGTAGCACGTAAGATGCATCAGGATGGTCAATTCATTTCAGGTCACCTGTCCTAGACGGACCCAACCCCTGTGTTGAGTCCACTAAATCAAATGCACATGATGCAAACAAGCGTCCTACTAGGGATCCGGCATGAGGTTTTGTTCTTCTAGGTTTAAACCCTAGGTTTATTGGTCTAGACCTGGCTTACCCGAGTGGACAACTCGAGCCGAGGGGGAGGCAGCGTACCGGGGATACAGAAGCTCCGCCGGCTTAGCAACTTATCCAAACCTCGTTCTAAATTGGGAAAGACTCTAAACAAAAGAGAAGCTACACGAAGTGCACCCTTCTCCATGATGTAGAAGACTCAGAGAGAGGAAGGGATTCGCGACAGTTTATATATACAATTTCAACAAATATCAAAGCGGTAAAACATTTAGCACATATAGCATGGAACATGTAGAAAAAAATCAGATAAAGCCAAATATAACAATTGTACTAAGCTCGAATTCTTGAACCCTGAATCAAAATTCTGGGTTTGTTGTCCCCAGCAGAGTCGCCAGAGCTGTCACACCTCCTTTTTACACACCTACCCCGAAGGATAATATATAAGGGAGTTTTTCCAATTAAAGTGACATTATTCGAAATGGGATTATTTATTTTTGTTCAGAGTCGCCACTTGGGATAGTCGGTTTTCTGGTGTCCCAAGTCACCGGTTTATTTTAAATCACAAATCGAGGAAAATTCGACTTTCCTTGTGAAGTCTGCGAACCAGAATTCTGTATAAGGAATTCTGTTAACCCGAGGGAAGGTGTTAGGCACCCTCGGATTCCGTGGTTCTAGCACGGTCTCTTAAACTATTATAATTGGTCTATTATCTGATTTTAATACATGTTCAAAACCTATGTGCATTTTAAAACTATTAACCGCTTTTAATAAATTTTTAAGAAGATTGAACGTCGTCTAAAATATGTCTTTGGATCGCGTCACGTGAAATGCACCCGCAATCCGAAACACATTTTATTCAACATTTTAGGACTTGGATTTGGATCGCATGAAATGCGCACCCGAGTTTAGGAAGGTAATATTATTAAATAACGCGCCTAAAGCAACTACGCGTTTGCAACTTTGCGAGGGCCATGAAAATTCGCTAAATGGCACGCCTCGATTTCTAAAGAACTTGTATTCGAGAATTGACATAATTTCTTAGCGTTTGAGATGACTTGTAAGATCCTAATATGGACAGAGCTCGTGAAGTGAACATTGCTAACACATTGCATCTTGTAGTAGCGCAAACAGAATGTAAGTTAAACGATGGATTATTAGTTGTTGAAATTGAAAAATTTAGACCCACATTCATTCCCACAATCAATTTGAATTGACATTTAAATTTACCAACACAAGAACGCACAGGTATTGTTATCGAATATTAGATCAATTGCATCGTAAAGTTGTCATGCCTCATTGATTATCAAAATCATCTCAAAACCAAAAGCTTCTAACAGTTCCATAGTACTACCGTGACCCCCTTGTTATGAATCACTTTAATGTAAATCCAAAATTACAAGTGCTAATTAAACCCAATTGCCCATTCAATTCACCATCAAAACTTACGCATTCATTTAAATAAGAAATGATAACAAATTAATCTAAAGGATACTAAGAAACAGACCACTCAATAACGCACAAACTAAAGTGTTTACTGCTCACAAATGCCAAATATGGCATAACATGAAATAAGTACTGAATCAATACACGAAAATGAAACAAATAGTTTACCATCAAAATTTATGAATTACCCATTTAATATGCCCATTCAAGATGGCAATTGTATACACATATGCAATACACTAATCTATGAAGCTGATGAAATAGCCTAATACAATGGTAGAAGAGAGAAAGATAAATACCTCGATTTTACTTCTTATCCATAATATCCACAAACAATGAACTAAAGTGTGGAAAAATCATCTGACAAACCAAACGAATTGTTTTGAATTTGAGGAACGGACACTCAGCAATTCCAGAACAACAATCAACAATTCCAGTAGCTAACAGCCCTTTTGAAGACCCAGAAAAATAAAATTAGCTTCAGATCTCAATGTAAAATAAAAAAAAATTCAATTCTTTTGTCCAGCCATTTCGTGTGTGCTTATGTATGAGATGAGAGAGGCGCTGCTTTTTGTTCTAATCTTCAGAGGAAGGGTTCTCAGATTATTGGCAAGGCCTCAAGGAAATGGGGGGAGGAAGATGCGCCGTTTGCTCTCTATCTTCTAAGGGGTGAGGGATCTGATAATGTCTCGGTTTACGTAGGCATTAGGTACTATTATAGAGGGTAGAGATTAGGTTAGGGGTATGGGCCTATGAATTATGGGCTAGGTAAGCTAGGTAAGAAATTTGGGTCTAATTTGGGTATAGGATTGATTGAGCTGGATTGAGAAAAATTGAGTGGGTCTTTAATTAAAATGACCCAATTTCACAAGACAAAACATTTTCCCAATTCTTTCTTTTATTTTCTAATTTTTTCTTTTTCTTTTAACTAAAATCCTACAAATTAAAAATCCGAAATTATCCAAAAGTGTGAAATGAAACTAATTAGCTAATTATAAAAATTATAAAAGCTACTTAATCCTAAAAGAGAAAAAATCAATAAAAGGAAAAAGTGTAAAAATGAAGCATTTTTTGTGATTTTCGATTTTTTATAAAACAAGTAATTACTAGCTAATTCTAAAAAATGTAAAAAATTCTAAATGTAATGCATGATATTTTTGTATTTTTTTCATGATTTAAATAAAACTTAAACATGCGAGAAAAATGCAAACAATTAACAAAATCTATAAAAATTCCTAAAAATGGTAAATAACTAAGGAAAAATCTATTTTCTTGGATTTTGTAGGAGTATTTCATATAGGGCAAAAATCACGTGCTTACAATTTAAAGACCAAAAGCTAAAAGAAAGGAGAATGTGATCGAGCCCTGGTATCTGAGCTGCCTACATATCCTTGGCTATTAAGGAATCAGGCCACGTGTAGTTCAGAAGTAGGAACAGTGATGGAGTACCGAGGTGGAGATCCGGTCGAGGTGCCGTTCCGTCGAGGTTCCGGTCCGCGGTCCTGCTATTACATTGAAATCAAAATGATGAAAAAGACTAACTAAGCCTGTCAACTATGAGTTACAAGATTCCTATCTATAAGGCTTCTGAAGCTTGATCTTGAGTCTTGAATGGTTCTTCACGCAGACTTTAGATTTGAACCTTGACGCTTGCTAGCTACAGGTGCTAGTTCATTCTTCTTCAGCTTTTCGGATCAAGACCGGACATGCAGTTCTTGTGACCTCAGCCATGTCTTGAGCAATCCACCTCTTGTCTCAGCTTCTGCATTTTGGATTCACTTCCCTTTTCTTTTCTCTTTTTTTTGTTTTTCTTTTTCTTTTTATTCTGGATTGAGATTACTTCTGTTGATCATCTCGGACTGTTGACTCGTACTCTTGCCACGAGCTTCCTTTGTTGCTGAATTGAATTGCATTCTGAATTGAATTCCCTTTTTCTCCAGGCGGCGCCTGATTGCCAACATTTGAACTGTATTCCCTTGTTCTCCAGGCGAGCGCCTGATTACCGAAACTTGAATTGTATTCCCTTTGTCACCTTAAACTGTTTTCCCTTGAAACCTGTGCTGTCTTCCTTTGAAGCTTGAACTGTATTCCCTCGAAACATGAACTATTTTTCCTTGTTCTCCAGGTGGGCGCCTGACTGCTGAAACTTGGACTGTATTCCCTTGCTCTCCAGGTAGGCGCCTGATTGCCAAAAGTTTAACTATATCCCCTTGCTCTCCAGGTGGGTGCCTGATTGCCAAAAGTTTAACTATATTCCCTTGCTCTCCAGGTGGGCGCCTGATTGCCAAAACTTTAACTGTATTCCCTTGCTCTCCGGGTGGGCGCCTGATTGCCAAAAGTTTAACTATATCCCCTTGCTCTCCAAGTGGGTGCCTGATTGCCAAAAGTTTAACTGTACTCCCTTGCTCTCCAGGTGGGCGCCTGATTGCCAAAACTTTAACTGTATTCCCTTGCTCTCCAGGTGGGCGCATGATTGCCAAAACTTTAACTGTATTCCCTTTCTCTCCAGGTGGGCCTGATTTCCAAAACTCTAACTGTATTCCCTTGCTCTCCAGGCGGGCGCCTAATTGCCAAAACTCTAACTGTATTCCCTCGAAACTTGAACTATTTTCCCTTGTTCTCCAGGTGGGCGCCTGATTGCCAAAACTTGCACATGTTTTTCCTTGAGACTTGAACTGTTTTCCCTTGTTCTCCAGGTGGGCTCCTGATTGCTGAACTTGAACTGTCTTCCTTCGGAACTACTTTCCCTTGAAACTTGAACTGTCTTCCCCTGTTCTCCAGGTGGGCGCCTGATTGCTGAAACTTTCTGTGTTCCCTTATTTTCCATGTGGGTGCCTGCAATCAAAACAAACAAAACGAACAAAATTTTCTGCCCCAGTTTGCATTAGGAAGATTTGTGAGTTGTTAGAAAAATTGTAAACTACTTATACTATTGATGCAATGATGAGAGTAAACTAAAACTAGACTAGGATGTGCGTCTCCTATAAGTAAAACCAAGAAACTTTAACTAGCAAATGCATCTGCTAAAAAATAAGACTTGAATGACCCAGATTAGGAAGTGAGTCTCCTACGAGTGAAACTTGAATGAACCAAACTAGGAAGTGCGTCTCCTAGGGGTGAAATCTAAATTAGGAAGTGCGTCTCCTAAAGAATAACTTGAAAGACCTTGATTAGGAAGTGTGTCTCCTACAAGTGAAACTTCAATGAACCAGATTAGGAAGTGCGTCTCCTAGGAATGAACTCTCAATTTAGGAAGTGCGTCTCCTAAAAGTATAACTTGAAAGACCCAGACTAAGAAGTGTGTCTCCTAGGGGTGAAACTTCAATGGCTCAAATAGGAAGTGCGTCTCCTAGGAATGAACTTAAATGAACCAAATAGGAAGTGCGTCTCCTAGTGGTGAAATCTCAATTTAGGAAGTGCGTCTCCTAAAAGTATATCCTGAAAAACCCAGACTAGGAAGTGCGTCTCCTAAGGGTGGAACTTCAATGACTCAAACTAGGAAGTGCGTCTCTTATGAATGAACTCTCAATTTAGGAAGTGCGTCTCACAAAACAAAAATATAACCTGAAAAACCCAGACTAGAAAGTGCGTCTCCTAGGGGTGAAACTTCAATGACTCGAACCAGGAAGTGCGTCTCCTAGGGATAAAACTCAATTTAGGAAGTGTGTCTCCTAAAACAAAATATAACTTGAAAACCCAAACTAGGAAGTGCTTCTCCTAGGGGTGATGTGTGATTTTCTCAATAGCCTTTGCGTAAGCAGAATTGGGGCATTACAACTGAAAAATTCAAAATTCCAAGCTTTGATGTGAACATAGCTTTCGTCCTTGTTTCAAACAAAAAAAACTTGTGAGTTTAAACATGGTGGTTGGTTTGTGGCCTTGACTTTGAGGCGATTGCTCCTTCACTTGCCATGGTAACTTTGATTTCAACTTGAAAGACATTGCTTGTGCATTGACTAAACACTTTCTCTGTCACCCTTATCACAGAAAACACCTCCGATCCGTTCAAACCCAACAATCTTTATCTGTTGCATTGTGCTCATGAATTGATATTTACCGAACCTTTGCATTTCACATGAATCCCAAAGCACGTTGAGTGTTGCCAACTCAGTGCGCCTACTGTTCTTTCCTGAGTTTGCCACTTTGATGTGCAAGACAGATTCCGTTTTGTGCAATTGGAAAGCTGGTAGCAAATTTTGAAGTCATTTCTCACTTATTTTGACCAAACAGACTCAAGAAGAGGAAGTAAATAAGACAAAATGAACAGAGTAAAGGATAATGGAAAGAGATGATTCCTAACAAGAAAATTACAAAGTTCAAACCTATCAGATGTGGACAACAACTCTATTGACCATGACATGCACCTTTCGATTAAGTGGCCTAATCTGTCAAGTAAATCTAATGTTCAACTCTTGTTGTACCTCTTCGCCGTGAAACTAGGCTTCAATGCTCCAATTATCCCATCTATTCACGGTCCTTATCCGACTTGTAGTGCCCGAAGGGTTTTCATCATCAACCCTCTCTCATTTTGTTCTTTCTCTCAACTCACCGTCGCCTTATGGTGCCTGTGAAGGTTTTCACCAATAAGACTCTCTCATTTTATTCTTTTCTTTTTATTTCCTCTGATTCCGCAGATGACAAGGCATTACCCATAGTAAAACATCATATGCTCCTAGCATGTCTAGCTCGGCACTCAAAGATTATCTGGGAGGTCTTTATTGGATCGTAATTTGGCTTTTGGAGAGGGTTAGAAAGAAAGGATATCATAAAGGCTCAAAACAACTTGAAGGGATTCAGAATTACAACTTTTGGAATCAGATCTTTTACAAAACCGCAACTTCTGCCCCAGTTTCCTTGCCTGGGGAATTTTGAATTTTATTTTGATGGAACCGAACCGTGAGGCTGCCTACGTATCCTTAAAAAGAATCAGGTCGAACGTAGTTCATGACATAGGAATTGCTTTTTTTTTTTGTACTTTTCTCTTTTTTTCTTTTTTTTTTTATCTCTTTTTTTTTCTTCTATTTTCTTTCTTTTGCTTTACTTACTTTTTTTTTTCAAATTCTTTTCTCTTTTTCCTCTTTTCTCTTCTTTATTTATCTTCTGTATCTGTGTTTCTGAACTTTGCTACTGATTCCAAAATAGGGTATGAAAGAAAATAATTAAGGCTCAAAAGGGGTAACAAAGGATAAAGTGTTTAGGTAGCAGAAGAAGGGCCTCCCAATCTCTAAGAATACCAAGTACAACACATGCAACCTGAAGATGAAAAATGAAGATCATGCATGGCTTTTCGTTTGCAGCATCGGCGTTGGTATCACAGATATGCCTTCCACCTTTCTTTAGTGCCTTTTCAGGTACAGAGCTCTTCTTGGGTGATTTCTTCTTCAAAATGGATGTGCTCCGTCAGTTTGGAGCAAATTCCCTTGGCTTTATGTTGTAACTTGAGATGCATTTGAACTGAAAGTCGCTTGCTTCAAATTGTCCGGGATGCACTCTCTTGTAACAAATTATTGTCACCCTAATAACTTCCCAAATTATCTGCCCCAGTTTTACATGGTTCGGGCTTCATATGATGTCAAAATCTCTTTACTTACTTCCCACAAATGTGCCTTTCATCTTCAAAATTGTTTCATTGCTTCATGATTAGGCTAACTTTTAAGACCATGCCTAGAATTATGCGTGCATGTCATGTCACTAGAGTCAGCAGGAAAAGAACTATAAAAGGAGAAGAGAACTAAACAAACACTGACTAGAAATAACAGAAAATAGGAAATTGCATTAGACAGACGGTAAAAGGGTTTGAACAACAAGACAAGCAAAATAAACTGGGGTACCCTGGAACAAACCTAGATAACACTAAATGAGTTATTACGACTAAAGGAACTAGGCAAAATAAAAGGATAGAAGAGTTTGAGTCATAAGACAATATTCGGATTACAACCTTGAAAATAACCCGGACAACAGAAATGACACCAAAATAAACCACCAAGACTCCTCCCCAGCTAGCCAAGAGATGGAGCGTCTTTCCAATTACCAAGCACGACATCTTAGCCACTGAGTTTCGCTTCAACATTACTAGGACCTTCACAAGTCTCCTTCACATTGACTTTAGCAAATTGTGTTTGGGTCCCTTTTGCCGGCTCGTTCTTAAGATCAACCTCTGATAGCGCCGAAAGCTTTGCAGCACGTGGACCTCCGAGGATCTCAGGAGAATTCTTATATTCTTTTTCAAAACAAATCATACCCACCAAATGCGTATCATTATGAACAGGCGATGGACTTTGGCTAGTGTCTACTGCATCTGGATTTTGCACGACAATGTCACCTGCATCAATAAGCTTCTGAATTGCTTTTTTCAGATGCCAACACTTTTCTATGCTGTGACCCGGGGCATCAGAGCAATATGCGCACCTTTGAGAATAATCAAAGTTCTTTGGAAGAGGGTTCGGCATTTTTATCTGAATCGGCTTCAACATGTCCAATTGCCTCAACCTTTGGAACAAACTGGTATATGACGCTCCAATAGGAGTGAAAGTCTTTTCTTTTTTCTGTTGTCTTTTCATTTTGTACTCTGGCCTCGGTTGGAACCTTTTGCGGGCAGGTGGTTGATATGCTTGAGGGGGCGGGTAAGACATTTGTGGAAGTGGTGCGGGCCATCGCAGGCCTTGTGGATGTGGAGCATATGGTAGTGCATTGTGGACGGGGTATTGGGAAAGTGATGTGCGACTTTGGGGGTTCTGTGGAGAGAAGAAGCATTGGGGAGGATTATCTGGTGCACAGGGATATCCAGGGGTCGATATCGAGGCTGAAAGCGTTGAGCAGGAATGCCCACCGGATCATCTTTTCTATTTCTCTTTCTTCCACCCAAACTTACTGAGATGTTCCGCATGTCTTCGGTAGTATCTTTCAATGCCGAATAACTCATTATTTTGCCTGACTTGATTCCCTCTTCTACCATCTCCCCCATTTTTACCACATCATTGAAAGGTTTACCCAAGGCCGGGATCAAATGACTGAAGTAGGTGGGCCCCTGGGCTCGTAGGAAAAGCTCAACGGACCCAACCCCTGTGTTGAGTCCCCAAAGTCAAATGCACGTGATGCAAACAAGCGTTCCTACTAGGGATCCGGTATGAGGCTATGTTATTCTAGGCTTAAAATCTGGGTGTATTGTTCTAGACCTGGCTTACCCGAGCGGACAGCTCGAGCCGGGGGGGGGGGGGGCAGCGTACCGGGAATACAGAAGCTTCACCGGCTTTGCAACTTGTCCGAACCTCGTTCTAAAATTGGATATGACTCTAACAGAAAAGAAGTCACACGAAGTGCACACTTTCCAGATGATTTAGAAGACTCAGGGTGAAGAGGGTTTCGTAACAATTTATATACAGTTCAAACAATATCAAAGCGGTAAAAAGCAGCATTTAGCACATTAGGCTCAAACATGTAAAAATCAGATAATAAATAAAGCCAAGTATAACAGTTATTCTAAGCTCGAATTCTGAAGCCTGAACCAGAGATTCTGGGTTCTTTTCCCCGGCAGAGTCGCCAGAGCTGTCACACCTCCTTTTTTACACCCGAAGGTATATGGGATTTTTTCCAATTAAAGTGACATTATTCGAAATGAGATTGTTTTATTTAAATTTTTCGGAGTCGCCACTTGGGATAGTTTATTTGGTGTCCCAAGTCACCGGTTTATTTTAAATCCCAAATAGAGGAAATTTTGACTTTATTTTAAAGTGTGCGAACCAGAAATTCTAAGTAAGGAATTCTGTTAACCCGGGAGAAAGTGTTAGGCATTCCCGGGTTCCGTGGTCCTAGCACGATCGCTTAAACTGTTAAAATTGGCCTATTATCTAATAAACTACATGTTTTAGCCTATTGTGCATTTTTAACTTTTGTAACCGCTTTTAATTATTTTAAACCGCTTTTAGAATTTATGGAATTATTTCTTGAACAAGTTACGATTGTCGTACACTTGCCGTTTTGGGATACACTGCAAACCACGTTACATAAAATGTACCCGCGATTCGCGACATGTTTATTTTTATTAATATTCGAAGTTGTTATGATCGGCTTACATGAAATGCACCCCCGAATTTGGGAATTAGGTATCATGACTATGCCACGGAAACGGTACCCATAGTCACGATGGTTTATTATAAAACGCGCCTAAATCAAGCTACGAAAGTTCAAAGCATTAGTTTTGCATTAATGTGAGTGTCACGACCCAAAATCCACTAAGGGTCGTGATGGCGCCGGACACTGCTGTCAGGCAAGCCAACCAATTTATTTAATCAAATTCTCGTTTTAATACTTCTGAAATCTATGATTTTCCTTCAAATTTAGCAAATTTTAAAGAATATAATCTCAAATCAAATTTAAATGATAAGTAGTCAATACAATATTCAAACCATCCCAGAACCCGGTGTCACAAGTGCATGAGCATCTACTGATAAGGAAATAAAATACAACATCCGTCCGCAATACAATGGACAGGAAATAAATACAATGTACTGATGAGGGCTATACTAGCTGCGAGCCGCCTCGAATAGTGCAACTCACCTAGCCCCAAATCAACCGCGCTGCTACGCCCGGTGGCTGCTAGAAATAAATACACCTGTGCAACAAAAATGCACAGAAGTGTAGTATGAGTACGTAAACAACGTGTACTCAATGAGTATCCCACCTAATCTCGAAGAAGTAGAGACGAGATGGTCAACTTCGACACTCACTAGAGGTCAATTGACAATATACTAAAAATGTGAGGAAATCATGAATTTATATAGCAGTTCTAATTCACGAAGCCAGAAAACAGATAAACGCCTTCAACAAATAATCAAGGATTTTCAAGGTTTACTCTTTATTATCTTCTCAATTTATATCAAGCCGCGAAGGGCAATTTTTCACATTTACAGTTCTCAAGTAACAATATAACATGCGCAAATCACACCGAGGCGACGACCCGATCCAACAGAAATAAACTGTGCACTTGCCGAGGGTCGACGGCGTGCCTATAGATGCATCTATTTAATCTGCCGAGGCGTTCGGCCCATTCCAAAATAAACACATAGAGACATTCAATCAAGA
Source organism: Nicotiana attenuata (assembly GCF_001879085.1). Classification (NCBI taxonomy): domain Eukaryota; kingdom Viridiplantae; phylum Streptophyta; class Magnoliopsida; order Solanales; family Solanaceae; genus Nicotiana; species Nicotiana attenuata. The sequence goes on along the minus strand of NW_017670766.1, from coordinate 137,272 downwards.
AGCCAACATGGGGCAATTATTCAAGGAAAAGCTAATTCTCTTTCAACAATTTACGAAAATGAGGTTTAGATCTTGTTAGAAATTCATTTACTATTTCGATGTGGTTTAAGCGTTTCAACTATCCATAAGATTACAAATATTCAAAGTATAGCGTGCTTTTGGGTCCTAGACTACCCGGACAATAGCATAATAGTAGCTACGCACGGACTCTCGTCACCTCGTGCGTACGTAGCCCCCACAAATAGGAGCACATAATCAATTATTTCACCTATGGGGACAATTCCCTCTTACAAGGTTAGAAAGGAGACTCACCTCGCTCCGAAGATCCACAACCGGCATTCCACGCCCTTCCGAAGACTCTAATTGATGCACCACGCTCCAAAACTAGCCAACGGTTACGCAAATCCATTAATATATGCTCGAATATTCGTTACAATCTAATTTATAGCAATTCCTAACTCCGATCGAAAAGTTGACCAAAACGCCCTTGGGCCCACGTGCCCGGAATCCGAAATTTTTTGAAGATAAAGATTACCCATGACCTTAGGAACTCAAATATATAATTTTCACTAAATTCCATACTCAATATCGTGGTCAGATTCGAAGAAATGCCAATTTCTAGGTTTTCCACCAAAACCTAAATTTTTCCATAATTTCTTTGCCTAAATCCACGTATAAACTTTTTATTTAACTCAAAGCTAGCATAAATTACTTACCTCATGATGCGTGACGAAAATGGCACCTCAAAACTGCTCCCCATCGACTCCAATGGAAGAAAAATGTGGTTGAAATGAACTCAACCCCGAGCTTAAAAGACCTCATTGCTCCAGCTGTTTCCGCACCTGTGCTTCCTTAGCCGCTTCTGCGGTTCCGCAGGTGCGGTAAAAATGCCGCATCTGCGGTATTTCCTGAGCCACCCCTTTCTCGCTTCTGCGACTTGCCACCCTCAGATGCGGTCCCGCTTCTGCGGAACTTTGACCGCATCTGCGGTCCTCTCCAAGATACTCTCATCCGCTTCTGCGACCCATTCTCCGCAGATGCGGTTCCGCTTCTGCGGTATCTTGACCGCATCTGCGGTCCTCAAGCCTTAGACCAAAACCCGCCTCTACGGCTCCCTGTCCGCTTCTGCGGTGCCACTTCTGCGGTCAACCCACCGCAGAAGCGAAAATACCAGCAACCAGATTCCTTCAGCTGTCCAAAAATCCAAATTTCGATCCGTTAACCACCCGGAATCCACCCGAGGCCCCGGGGACCCCAACCAAACATACCAACCAATCCCAAAGCACATTACGGACTCACTCGGGGCCTCAAATCACATCAAACGAAGCTAAAATCATGAATCAACCTCCAATCCAAACTCAATGAACTTTAAGAATTCAAACTTCTATTTCCGATGTTTAGACCTATCAAATCACGTCCGATTGACCTCAAATTTTGCGTACCAGTCATGTTCGACATTACGGACCTATTTCAACTTCCGGAACCGGATTCCTACCCCGATATCAAAAAGTCAACTTCCGGTCAAACTTCTCAAAACTTCAAATTTCTATCTTTAGCCAAATGACTCCAAAATGACCTACGGACCTCCGAATTCACTTCCGATCGCGCTCCCAACTCCAGAATCACCATACGGGGCTATTCACAGACTCAAAATCCAAAACGGACATCGATAACACTGAAATGTACTTCAAGCCAAACTTATGAAATTTCTTCTAAAATGCTAACTTCCACAATAGGCGCCAAAACGCTCCCGGGTTATCCAAAACCCGATCCGGATATACGCCCAAGTCCGAAATCACCATACGAACCCGCTGGAACCTTCAGATCCCGATTCCGAGGTCGTTTACTCAAAATTCCAATCCTAGTTCATTCTTTCAACTTTAAGCTTCCGAAATGAGAATTCTCTTTCCAAATCAACTCTGAACTTCCCGAAATTCAATTCCGACCACGCGCACAAGTCATAATACCTGAAATGAAGTTGCTCGCGGCCTCAGGCTGCTGAACGGAGTTCTAGAGCTCAAAACGACCGGTCGGGTCGTTACAGTGAGGGCCATGGATTATGGGATTTATTTATGAATGACACGCCTCAATTTATTTCAAAAGATTGTACTCAGCTAAGGCAAACAACGGATGTTCATAATTGTTTTCCTGAAACTAATTTGAGATTATTGCAAGGCCATAGATTATGGAAATTATTGTGGACAAAGGGTGTGAATTAGTTATGGGTAGACGGACTAGCTTATTCATCATGGGCCGGGTATTCTAATTTTGGTCCAACTAATTTAGCTAATGGTATGTACCCTTAAATAAATATTTAAACCTCAACTATTTGCAAGATCACAATATTGACCTATCAATTATTAACCATCTCAAAACTAAAAGCTTCCTACAGTTCCACATTAATCTCTGACCCAATTGATTACTCTTTTCTAACATACTTCATATGGCTCAAACTTTCTTTCATACATTCCACAAAGACCCAAAATACCATGGAAGCAAGAGAATGGCTTCCTTAAGCATGTAAAGATGATCAAACAAGATGAGATTATTAGAAGTTATTATGATCGGGTCACATGAAATGCACACCCGAATGGGATTTACGTATCGTGACTATGCAACGGGAACCGTACCCATGGTCACGATGATTAGGTTCGTAAATAATTGTATAAACTTTATATCCATACGCAATGTTGATATGTCACAACACCAATTAAACTTTATTTTCTTCTAGGAGGAAAAAGATATCATGACGTTGCTACCTCAGAATTTGAAGAATATGTCTTTTCCTTACAGGTACAAAAATACTAACTCAAATTCAATACAACATTATTTTGTTCTAAAAAACACAAAATTTATTGAGAATATTTTCCAAAAAAAAAACCTTTCAACTAACATAAGAACATTATCGATAAGGATTCACAAGGGAACCAATAGAGCTAGATCTACAGTAATTAAGAATCTCTGCAATCAATCCATAAACATAATGCAAACAAGTAAACAGAGCATGATAATACTTTTAGACTAATTTTACATTCCAATAGACAACTTTAGTGAAATTAATCATAAACCGTCAATTTCAACAAAGAGGAGCAGATGACTTCATTTCAATAAAACTCAATCTACCACATGCATAATCAATTGATCTACACAAAGTTACAAGATCAAAGTTTAAGGAATACCTTTAATAAATGAATAAGGAAGAAAATCAGTGGAGAAATGGTGGTAAATTTAGCAGAAATAGCAGGTTCCAGTCAAGCGAATAACAGTGCCATGGCTTAAAGCTCTTTAAATCCCAGAAAACACCAATTAACTAGTAGAGAAAACCAATTAGCTTTTGAATCTTGCATATTTAAGAACCTGACCTCTTTGCTTTGGTACAGAGAAATCAAAGCAACGAGAAAGATCCCGATGGACTTCGGACCTCAATCGAAACTCGCCGGTGTCCCAACAGCCAATCTTGCACATTCAAAATGGTGAAAACAGAGGTGTTTTTTAGGTGGTATTTTGATGGTATTTCTTGGGTATTTACATTGTAATTTGGAGTTGCTCTTGTGGCTATTTTCTGCAGTATTTTAGTTGTTTTTTGAATGAGATTTAGACCGATTTTTAGAGGTGATTCATGGTTGACTGAGGTGAACGGGAAGACAAAAATGGCTGCTATGGTTTTTAGGAGGTGGGAAGGGTCTGTATTTGGAGAGAAAATGGGTAGAAGGGCCGTTGTTTGCTCATCTTTTGGAAAAAGGATCTTCTGATGTTCTTCAGCTCCCTTCTTCTGATCCGCCGTTGCTCTCATTTTTAGAGAAGGGAGATTGATTTTTTGTTCTCTCGGTCGCTGCTATCTTCTGAAAAGGGAGAGGTGCTGTGACGACCCGACCCGTCGTCTCATGAGTTACCGTTCCGTTTCCCCTATTTTATGCTTCTTCATGTTTCTTTATCGGTATTTGGTGTGTTAGAGTTGATTTGGATTGGTTTTGATAAGAAATGAGACACTTAGTCTCTTTAAGGAAGGCTTAAGTTGGAAAAAGTCAACCGGACGTTGACTTATGAGTTAGAGGGCTCGGAGGTGATTTCCGGTGATTCGCTTAGCTTCGGGAGGTAATTTGTGACTTAGGAGTGTGATAGGAATTGATTTTGGAGGTCCGGTGTAGAATTAGGCTTGAATTGGCGAAGTTAGTATTTTGGCAAATTCCGGTTGATAGGTGAGATTTTGATCCGAGGGTCAGAATGGAATTCCGAGAGTTGCGGTAACTTCGTTATGTCATTTTGGACTTGTCTGCAAAATTTCATGTCATTCGGACGTAGTTTGGTTGGGTTTTTGATAAAAAATGGAATTTGGAAGTTCTTGAAATTGTTAGGCTTTAATCCGGTGCAAATTTGGTGTTTTAATGTTGTTTTGAGCATTCCGAAGGTTGAACAAGTTTGAATAATGTTATGGGATATGTTGGCGTGTTTGGTTGAGGTCCCGAGGGTCTCGGGTGTGTTTCGGGGTAGTTTCGGATCATTTCGGGCTGTTTTGCAATGGCTGAAGCTGGTATCTGGTATTGTTCTTCGCGTTCGCGAGGGTCCCCTCGCGTTCGCGAAGAAGGATTTGGCTTCTGGGGTTTTGTTCTTCGCGTTCGCGTAGAGAGCCCCGCGTTCGCGAAGAAGAGTCAATTCTGTTGCGCAGGTCTTACTTTGGAGGCTCGTATCTCTCAATCTGCAATGAATTTGGAGATGATTCAAAAACGAAAGTTGTAGCTCGTTGAATCTAGTTTCCAGAAAACTTATTATAATAGTCATTTGGAGTTGTGTGTAAAAAGTTATGACCATTACACTAGAGTCTGTCCGAGCAGAGTTTGGAAAATGAATTTTTGGAACTTTGTTCTTCGCGAACGCGAGAGGAGGACCGCGAACGCGAAGAACAAATCCCTGGGCAGTAGAATAAAGTCCAAACTTCGTCCCATTTGCCATTTTTAACGATTTGGAGCTCGGATAAGGCGATTTTTTGGGAGATTTTTGGAGAGAACAACGGGGTAAGTATTCTTAACTCAATTTTGGTTGTATAACTTGAATCTATCACTAGTTTTGGTGTTTAATCCGCGAATTTTGTTGGAAAGTATAGAAAACCCTCTTGGATAGAATCATGGACTTGAGGGTCGAAATGTTATGGGAATTGGATAATTTTTGTATGGTTAGACTCGTGGCGAGATAAGGAATCCGATGATGTGAATTTTGTAATTTTTCGAGAAGTGGGCCCGGGGCTCGGGTTTTGCTAGTTTCGAGATCTTTGCTATTTTTTGATTGTTTTCGATTGGGTATTGTTCCCTTAGCATATTGTGATGTATTCGCTCTGATTTTGGTTAGATTCGACGCGCGTGGAGGCCGATTTGAGGGGAAAAGGCGTCGCGAGCTAGAGATTTCACCGGTTCAAGGTGAATAATGATTGCAAATGATATCCTGAGGGTTTGAAACCCCGGATTTGCACATCATAGTGCTGTATTGAGGTGACTTGCACGCCGAATAGCGAGCGTGGGGTAGAGCACCGTTGGGGATTGTGACTTGGTCCGTCCCGATTGATGAAATTACTACGTATTTGACTGAAACTACTTGTTATCATCATAATTTGGGCTGATTGCCACGTTTGGGCTTCGTGCCAACTATGTGAATCCTTCAGGGATTGATATCTCTGTTTTCGCATTACTTTGCATATTATTTGATCTCGGTCCAAGGTTTTAACACTCTTTTGCAAACTCAGCCGTTTTTCTAAGATTTGAAAACTGAAACAATATTTTATTGACGTTTTGAGCTGAGAACTACCATGTTGTATTGCCCAAGTGGCTTATGTGCATTTCTGGACTGAGCATGGATCGGGCTGCGCGCCGCAGCAGTGTTACATGTGCATTTCTAGACTATGGATGGCTCGGGCTGCACGCCGCAGCGGTGTTACATTGATTTTGAGGCCGAGGGCCTGGTTGATGCCACGAGATGGCTTGATATTACGCTTGGGCTGTAGGAGCCCCTCCGGAGTCTGTACACACCCCTAGTGAGCGCCGTCGACGCTAAATATGGATGGCTCGGGCTGCACGCCGCAGCGGTCATATGCATTGCATTGCACTCATGCATTGGTTCCTGTTTGTATTACGTGTCATGACATTCAGCACTCGCATTTCATTGGCTTCTATGCTACTTCTTGCACTGCTTACCTGATACCCTGGTGTTATTTGTTGATGGAGTGTTGTGCCCGAGGGGCTGACTTATATGCTGACTTGCACTATCTGTTTCGCATTCATTTGCTTAACTGTTGAAAAAGACATTTTCAAAAGAGGTTTTAACTGAGCCCAGATAGATTTTCTAAAGGATTTCACGGTTTTACTGCTTTCTCAAAGGGTAGCACTGTTCTATATAGCATGATGGAGTGCCTTTCGTGATTTCTTGCTGCTCAGTTCTTATTTACCTTTACTACTCACTGAGTTGGAGTACTCACTTTACTCCCTGCACCTCGCATGCAGATGCAGGTATTGGTTACCCGGTAGCGGGTTTGAGCTGGTTGAGGATTTGCTATCGTAGCTGAGCAAGGTGACCGCCGGCGTTCGCAGCACCGGACTTCGTCTTTTTATTCTAAACTTTATTCTGTATATTATTGACCCTGTGGTCGTGTTCAGACTTCCTTAGATGCTCGTGACTTGTGACACCCCGGTCGGGCTGTGTTGGGTCGTAGATATATCGATTGTTATTGTCATTAAGTTGTATTTATCTAATCATTTATGTTTAAAATTTTTTGAAAGAGGCGTTGTTGTTCTGTTGGCTGGCCTTGTCTTCACGAGAGGCGCCATCACGACCGGGTTGGGAATTGGGTCGTGACAGGTGCGCCGTTGTTGTTTTTTTAGAAAATGGGGGAGGAGCTCCTCTGATGTTATTCTTCTGTTGAAGATGATGGAAGAAAATGAAGGAGCAAGAGGGGTAACAGCGTTGTCCTCTCTTTTTGGAAGGGGAAGGTCTCTTCTTAGGGGTGAGGGATCCGTGAATTTAGGTCTCTATCTGATATGCTCCTCTAGGTTAGCTTCTAGGTTTTAATTAAAGGGTAGTGGGTTTGGGGTTGATGGGTTCAAGTGTATTTGGGCTGGGGTTGGTTCAAATTTGGGCCAATTTGGTACAAAGAATTAACCCAAATTCATATTAAAACCCCTTTTTCAATTACCTATTTTATTCCTTTTTCCTTTATTTTTCTTTTCTTTTTCTTTAATTAATTTAAATCCTAAATTAATCTATTTTTTGTAGAAAATAGAATTCTTTATTTATTTTTAACATTAAAACAACGAATTAACTTAAAACTAAAGAAAAATGCTAATTTTAAAGACTAAAAGCTAAATATGTAAAGATAACCATTTTTTGTGATTTTTGTTTAATAAAATTAATTCCTACATGCAAATTGAATCTAAGATGGCATGAAATTAAAATGTGACAATTTTTATGATTTTTTCTTATGATTTTAAAATATTAAACATGCATGAAATGCAACTAAATAAAGAAAAACTCCTAAAATTCATTAAAATTATTTTGGTCTATTCTTTAGGAGTTATTTTCAAATAGGGCAAAAATTAAATGCTCACAAGTAAAGGAGGCAAGGGATTTTTACGTGGAAAAATCCCACACAAGGGGATCAAAAAACCACGATCTGCACTTGTAAGCTTTTAACTTCACTAACTTGCAATCTCACTATTATAAGCCAATTTGCAATATCCCTATTACAAAGACTTCAACTAACTTGTGATGCTCTCACCACAAGCCACTTTATAACTCTCCTAGTTACAAAGGCTTTAAACTTATGACTAATCCTAGTCACAACATAAATATAATGAAGAACAAATAACAAGATTACAACTCAACTATGGATATACATAAACTCTTTACGAAACTGATCCTTAGTGGAGTTGTCTTCTTGTTCTTGATACGCCAGTGACTTCAATGCTGGATGAACACTGTTATGCTTGAGAGAATATCACTGAATGCTCAAGGAAAATGTTGTGCCTTGCACCAGGTTGTTATATCACAAAAGACATCACAATGGATAGTGATGTCAATTCTTGGTACGCACTTCTTCCCAATGACAAGTGACTGCTGCACTGTCTGCTGCACAGTCACTTTTGTGCAATTGCGTTCCAACTGTGTAGTTGACTTGTACTTCTGTCAGAGAACACTGAGGGATCGGGTCCCTGTTGTGTTCCTCTGTATAATGGTTGCGGACAATCACTACTTATACTTTTGTCGGAGAACCAGGTCCCTGTTGTGTTCCTCCTTGTGATTGTTCATTCATTTGCTGGAGATAAGACTGGACATTATTCAATTGAGATGTATACCACGTGGGTCAGGTTGTCTATCTGGTTCTTTATAATAAGTTTGTTAGATCATCAAAACATAAGAAGCATAAGGCAAAGACATTGAAAACCCATAAGTAAGGATGGTGGCACAAAAGCAAATGATGGAAAGATATTACAACCGAAGAGAAAACTTTGATATTTCAAAGTCGGAGATTTAGTTTTGAGGAAAGTAACTCAAAGTACCCAAGAGATTAATGTTGGGAAGCTAGGACCAATGTGGGTAGGACCTTACCGTATTCTAGCTGTAATCGGTAAAGGTTCATATCAGCTGGGATATCAAGATGGAGTAAAATTACCAAGCAACTAGAACGTGACACACCTTAAAAAATTTTTACTGTTGAAGATCTATGTCGATACTGAGAGTATGTGCTACACACTCTTTCTCTTCGGCCATTTTTTGTTATAATTGGATTTTTCTAGCAAGGTTTTTAATGAGGTAGCAAGGTAAAGCATACTATGAGAACACTAAAAGTGTCACGAAGACCGGGGACTGTTAGAAGCGGAAGCTATATATTATCAGGACCAGGAACTACATGATCAGCCCCATAAAAATAAGTTGTACGAGCTAGCTACATGTATTGACAACTTTATTTACGTAAGTAACTAAATATTTATGTAAATGTACTTTTAAGAATAAAAGGATTAAATTAATATTCTTTTATTTTTATCTTATTTCTTGTCCAAATTATAAGTTAAAATCTTTTCCGTTTGAAAGTTAGTTAAACTTCAAATGCCTGTGCCGAAATAAACATGAGACGTCCTCTTCAACAGCACTGTAAACGTAAGGGTCATCTCTTATGAAATCCTCATAGTCAAAGGGTAGACACCGGAAATATAAATGCCAGAAATTAAAGTCATCGGATGTTAGAAATTCCCGAACTTTATCAAATAGTAAAAAAATTGCATGAAAATTGACTTAGAGATGTCTTTATTTCTTAAATTCCAAACTTATTAAAATTATTGGCATAATTACAAAGTGTGATATGTACTACATCAATTGGTTTTTCCAGCAGAGTCCGAAACAAGAGAAATATCTTCTGCACCCTTTGCAAATAAGGGTTGTTTTGTTTTTAGTTCACTTCCTTCATCCTTATTTTCTTCTTCAGCTTTCCCTTTGGTCCCCGAGTACTCAGAACTTGTGCTCGACGAACTTGAAGCAGTAGACCGAGCAGGAATATTGTTTAAGGGCAATCATCTCCAATTCGAGAGCTTTAGTAATACAGTCATCCATATTCAAAATACCTTCTTTAGCTTCCTCCAAAGTCTTTCTCCTCATGAGGAATGAGTCTTCTTGATCTTGGAGTTTAGCTCGAAGCCTCTCAATTTTAGATTGTAGTTGTTTGTTCTCAGCCTTCACGATGTCATAGGTTCGGTTAGTGTCTGTATTTTTCCTTGCATGCTCGCTGTTCTTCTCTATAACCTTTTTGAACATTTCCTCTACTTTGGTTCTCTTCTCCTCGGTAGCAATATCCTTCTCGGTTTTGGAATGTAAGTTTGCTTCCACATTATTGATTTTCCTCATGAAAGCAGCCTCACATTCGGCTGCGGCAGTTACAACATCTTGCAGGTCAATTCACTTGGTCTTCGCCTCTTTAATCTCTTCATGTAATTGAGTTGCCTCCTAGTTGTTTGACATTTTCTCTTGCTCAGATTGCTACAACCAGGCCTCGAGCTCACCAATTTGAGAAAACTTTGCTTCCAAAACCGTGAGGCTCTCGACAAGTTGTTTCCGTTCGGCAGCAAGCAGATTTTGTTCAGTTGCAAGCTCCTCTTTGTCCAAGACCATCTTTTGTAAACCCTCGAAGGCAAGCCTAAAAGGATTAAAAATTAAAGTTATGATAACAAGGAAAATGGGAAGAAAAAAAAAAGAATAAATATATACCTGAGCCGAAAGGTGCATGCTGTTATTGATTGGACACTCAGCAGAAAGAGCATCCATCTTTTTCTAATCATTGTTCGAAAGCGACCCCCACCGGTTTATAGAGTAAGTGGCACTCATTCGAAACTGTAAGAATGTCACTACGCTTTCCATTAGGGTTTTGGATGGATGCCGGGTAAGTATTCTCTAAATTCTATAGTCAGGTGACCGTGAGGAACGAACATCTTCTATTTGTTCGGTTGAGGACGGTGGGGCGATAGCAGTTGGTGGTGTTGTGGCTGGCGTGGAGGTTAAAGTTGGAAGAACGCCAGGGGTAGAACTTATTTGACCGGAAGTAACAATGGGAGCCTGGAAATGAGACTCAACATTTTTTATTGTTTCCATATCCGTGAAGAGTGCTTGAAGTTCTCCCGGTTGAGCATCTGGTTGAGCTGGATGATATCTTTTCTTCTTTGAAGAGGAACCGCCTCATCATCGGCTCCTTCTTCGTCAAGCATCACTGTGGCTGGGTTGAAGTTTCTTTTGTTGAAGTCTTCTCCCGAGTCTCAACCGTAGAGGTATATCTTCTTTTTTTAGTTTTTCATCTTTGGGTTGGGGACTCCGGGAAGAGGCACCTTCATCAAAATCAAAAGCCGTTTCACGAGCCATCTTCCGGTTAAATATTTCTCGCTTTTGTTGTTGGACCTCCTATGGGTCATTAGAAACCTTAACAACGGGGCAAATAGAAGAACCATTTCAAAGGTCTATGTATTGCGAAGGTGAGACAACAAATTGGTTCTAAATCATGTTGAAAATCAAAGAAAGAAAGAAGAACTTTTACTTACCACGGTTCTTGGCTTTCCAACTAAATTTGGGTGTAATTTCTTTCCACCTACGGGAATCCTATGTGATAATTTCTAAATTTTTCTGTATCCATTGGGTCAGATTCAAAATCGATGGCGGTTCCCACCGGGTAGCTGAAATAAGGGAAATGAAAGTCAGCAAATGAGATAATTCTCTTTAACATGACAGGGGAAATATATATATATATATATATATATATATATATATATATATATATATATATATATATATATATATATANAAAGGGTTGTTGCCGGGAGGATATCCCTGGTAGCAATGACAATGAACTGTTCCATCCAACCACGACCATTGTCATTATCAACACTGGTAACGATGTCATAGTGGCCGTGTTTGCTGAGTTTGATCACGCCCCTATGAAAAATCTTTGGGGAGTAGAGGTTGATCAAATAGGCAAGAGTGAGGTCTTCTTCGGCCTGGAAGCACAATTTATGAAGGCAGGCCACCGTATGCCATACCGATGGGCTTACCTGAGCCAAACAGATTTAGTAACGGTGGTAATATACTAAAATAATAGGATCGACACAATCTGAGGGTAAAGGGTATGTATAAATATACATGAACTTTGATTTGCTAAAGATGACACTTTCCACTTTATTGGGGGCGAACATTTTGATGATATTTCAGTCGCAATATTCCTTTACAACAGGAATGCTAACACGACGAATGAAAGAGAAATATCTGCGAACATGCCAATTTCTATCATTTTTAGGGTTGATGGTTTCCTTTTGAACTTGAAGGTCCATCTTAAAATTAAGTTGAGAAGGTATGATGGTGTTGACGATAGGAGGTTTTGCATCAGCTTCATTAGTTTTGTTCCTTTTAGAAGGAGTACCACCGATGAGAAGGCCAGAGTTTTTGGGGGCAGAGGTGATAGAAGACATGGTGGTAGAAGACCCGAGTACAAATTTTTACCGAGAAAGAGGAGTTTAGCAGTAGGGTTCTAAGGATATTCGAAGAAGAAGAGTTTGTAAAAGTGAAAGGTAAAAGTGATGAGTAATGAAAAAGTTTATAGGCGACATAATTCATGGTCATGATTACCTTGAAAACTGGCAAAAATATTTATCGAATCACGAGATAACACGTGTTCGGCTCATTAAATGTAAGGAGATCTGCATCCTTTTGAGTGTCAGAAACCGTTCAGAAACTTTCCCGCCAAGGAAATATGTCTTGTCTACTTCTCACTAACACAAAGTGTTGTCATCGGAAAGTAGGGGGATTATTTGTATGGGGTAAAAATTAATAAACGACAGGTGTATGCTCCACGAGTTAACACATAGAACTAAGGACATGTAAGGTATGAGTCAGCAAATAGTTGGCACTGGATACAAATATGTGACCGGTGCTGAATAAGTTCCGAAGGCATTAGAACTAAGAACGAAGATATGAAATAAGACATCGGTTGGAAAAGACAGCATTCAATGAGCATTGGTTACAAATAATATCTGTATTAATGTACAACAGTTATATAGCCATCAAGGGATTTTATTTGTATTAAAGAAGAGCTTGATTTGGAATTTTGTCTCCCATAATAGAACTATAAATAGGATATTTTGTATTCATTATTGGACACGAAATATTCTGTATACAAAAAATGAAAAGAAAACAAGCTCTTATTCTAAATAATATGCTTTACTTTGTTCTTAATATTGTTCTTGTTATTGTTATCGGAGAAGGTCAACCCACAATTAGACTTGTGTTTCTTTTTAATTTATTTTAATTATATTATTATTGTTCATGATTATTTTATATTTTTGAACCAAATTAATTCACGTGTCTATAACCCACATTACAAATTCAAATGTACGTGTCACGATACTAGTTCACCCTCCATGAACATGTCGTGATGGCACCTAGTTCCTACAACTAGGTAAGCCTAACAGTGCGGAATAACAAATTAATATTTGCGGAATAATTAATTAAAACTAAACATACGAAAATAACAACTGTATATAAGGCCACTCGGCCTATACAACTCAAAAATATGCGGAAGTCTACAACTAAATCCCAAAACCCGGAAACTCACGGGAAACACAGGCTAATAGAATGTAGTAATCTGCTCTACACCAGAATGTCTAAACAACATGAAAGGAAAGAAAAGAACTATCTGCTAAATCCGGAATAGAGTAGAGACTCCTGGTCTGCGGACGTAGAAGATATACCTCAAGTCTCAGCTAGGACTCTCCACCACGAGGATGATACGCCTGGGAGGAAGTACCTGGATCTGCACATGAAAAACATGCGCAGAAGAGGCGTGAGTACACCACAGCGGTACTCAGAAAGTGCCAAGCCTAACCTCGGTTGGGTAGTGACGAGGAAAGTCAGGGCCCTACTGAGCTAAAACATAATAAATAATGAGATAACAGAAACAGTTTAAATAAAGTCTACAGCGAGAACTAAACCAGGTAAATAAGGAAGAACAGTAATAGAAAGCAAATGTAACAATACAAGGAAGAACTACCCTCCACAAGGAATAATAGCCGGGGATCTCTTGGTATCCCGAGGATCTCTTGGTATCCTCATCATATACACGGGGGATCTCTCGGTATCCCGAGGATCTCTTGGTATCCTCAATAAGTAAGCCGGGGATTTCTTGGTATCCCGAGGATCTCTTGGTATCCTCAATAAGTAAATCGGGGATCTGTTGGTATCCCAATATATATAGAAACACATGTGCCAGGGATCTCTGGGTATCCCGCACCCTCAGTCCAGAATATCTCAAGTACAGGGGATCTCCCGGGAAGCCGTCCCGTAGTCCCAAATTAAACACACAACAACCACAACCCATTATCTCGGATTAAATGCTAAAATCAGGACAAGTAATAGTAAATTCTAGCCTAACATGCTTCACAGAGTACAAATAGTACGTCTAAACAAATAAGCAAGTAAGCCAACTACACATGCGTCTCTAAGCTAGCACAGGTATAAACTTACAGTCTAAAATAAACAAGTAAACAGGAAATCTCAATTTAAATACTTCAAGTAGAAACGGGTTTACAACAATTAGCTCAAGTATGTGCTCGTCACCTCACGTACGAGGCATTCAAATATTCAAAGATCATGTCCTAAGGGGAAAGGTCCCCCACACAAGGTTAGACAAGCCACTTACCTCGAACCGGCTCAATATCAACTAGAAACCACGCTCTTGCCACGAGTATCCGACTCCAAATGGCCCAAATCTATTCAATTCAATTACACATTGTAAATAACATCGCCAACACTTGGTTTTGCTATTAAATTCAAAGCTACGGCGTGAAATTAGGTGGAATGAACAAAATGCCCTTCAGGCCAACGCCTCAGAATCGAATAATTTTCATATTTTCAGAACCCTCGTACTCTCACGAGTCTAACTATATAAAAATCTCCCAAATCGGAGGTCAAATGCTCACTCAAAACCCAATAGTTTGGCCTAAGAAGTTTTAACCAAATTCTTCAAATTTTAATCCCAAATTCGAATTTTAATGATGGATTTAACTACAAAATGATGAAATATAACTAGAAGGAATTAAGAAAACGTTACCCAATGATCTTCACTTCAAAACCCACTCAAAATCGCCCTCTCCCGAGCTCTCAATTGATTTTTGTAACTTATGAACTCAAACCCTCGAAATTTCTATTTCTGCCCAGGGATATTCGCTTCTGCGGACAAGGGACCGCTTCTGCGGAAACCAAGCCGTTTCTGCGGTTTTCGCTAAAGGGAACAGGGCCGCATCTGCGATAGCTGGGCCGCTTGTGCGGCTCCGCTTCTGCGGCTCCGTTTTTGCGGAAATGGCACCGCTTCTGCGGTTTCTGAGGAAAAAGGAGACAAGCCGCTTCTGCGGCCACATAGCCGCTTCTGCAGCGCCGCATCTGCGGTTCCCAAGCCGCAGATGCGAAAATACCAGAAGAGGGACATTCAATTGCTGCAATAACTTCAAAATTCATCCGTTAACCACCCGAAATCATCCCGAGGCCCCCGGGACCTCAACCAAAAGCACCAATACCACCTAATACCTTATTCAAACTTGTACCAATCTTAAAAACACCTAAAACAACGCCGGAAACCCGAATTAATCAAGGATTCAAGCCTAAGAACTTCAAATTCCAACAAAACACATTTTCGATCAAAAACCTACCCGAACCTCGTCCGAATGACCTGAAATTTTGCACACACATCCCAAATGACGTGGCGGAACTACTGTAACTTTCGGAATTCCAATCCGACCCTCGGATCAAAAACTCACTATCGGACCGGAAACTTCAAAAATTCAAACTTCGGCATTTCAAGCCTAAATGAGCTACGGACTTCCAAAATACATTCCGAACACGCTCCCAACCACGACATCACCTAACGGAGCTAACGGAACCATCGGATTTTTGTTCTGATGTCGTCTTCACACTGTTCCGACTACGGACCACTTTTCAACACTTAAGCTCTCATTTAGGGACTAAGTGTCCCAAAGCTCTCCGAAACTCAACACCGAACGTCCTGGCAAACCAAAAATAGCAGAAATGAACTTAGGGGAAGCAGTTAATGGGGGATCGGGGCGTAAACTCTTAAGACGACCGGCCGGGTCGTCACATCCTCCTACACTTAACCATTCGTTCGTCCTCGAACGAGCATAGAGAACATACCTGAAGTAGTGAAAAGATGAGGGTAACTGTTACGCATATCCTGCTCGGTCTCCCAAGTCGCCTCCTCGGCCGGCTGACCCCGCCACTGAACCTTCACTGAAGCTATGTTCTTTGACCTAAACTTCCTGATCTGCTTGTCCAATATAGCCACTGGCTCCTCAACATAGGATAGATCCTTGTCCAACTGGACTGAACTGAAATCCAACACGTGCGACGGATCACCGTGATACCTCCGGAGCATCGAAACATGAAATACCGGATGAACTCCAGCCAAACTGGGAGGTAAGGCAAGCTCGTAAGCAACCTCCCCAACTCGCCTCAAGATCTCAAAAGGGCCAATAAATCTCGGACTCAACTTTCCTTTCTTCCCAAACCTCATAACGCCTTTCATAGGCGAGACCCGAAGTAGAACCCGCTCACCAACCATATATGAAACATCACGAACCTTCCGGTCCGCGTAACTCTTCTGTCTGGACTGGGCTGTACGGAGTCTATCCTGAATCGTCTTAACCTTCTCCAATGCATCCTGTACTAACTCTGTGCCCAATAGCCTGGCCTCACCCGGCTCAAACCAACCCACCGGGGATCTACACCTCCTGCCATATAAAGCCTCATACGGCGCCATCTGAATGCTGGACTGATAACTATTATTGTAAGCAAACTCCGCCAGTGGCAAGAAATGATCCCAAGACCCTCCAAACTCAATCACAAACGCACGGAGCATATCCTCAAGAATCTGAATAGTGCGCTCGGACTGTCCGTCCGTCTGGGGGTGAAATGTTGTGCTCAACTCCACCCGAGTACCTAACTCCTGCTGCACGGCTCTCCAGAACCGCGATGTAAACTGAGTACCTCTATCCGAAATGATAGAAACTGGAATACCATGCAAACGGGCGATCTCCCGGATATAAATCTCTGCCAACCGCTCTGATGAATAAGTGGTACACACAGGAATAAAATGAGCGGACTTAGTCAGCCGGTCCACAATAACCCAAATGGAATCAAACTTCTTCAAGGTCCGTGGAAATCCAGATACAAAATCCATGGTAATGCGCTCCCATTTCCACTCCGGAATCTCTATCTGCTGGAGCAACCCACCCAGGCGCTGGTGCTCATACTTCACCTGCTGGCAGTTGAGGCATCTAGACACATAGCCAACTATATCTTTCTTCATCCGCCTCCACCAATAGTGCTGCCTCAGGTCCTGATACATCTTCGCGGCACCCGGATGGATGGAATACCGCGAACTATGGGCCTTTGCTAGAATCATCTCTCGGAGACCATCAACATTGGGCACACAAATTCGGCCCTGCATCCTCAATACTCCATCATCTCCAATAGTCACATCCCTGGCATCTCCACGCTGAACCTTGTCCTTAAGGACAAGTAAATGAGGGTCCTCATACTGCTGCTCCCTGATACGATCAAATAAGGAAGACCGGGAAATCACACAAGCTAGAACCCGACTGGGCTCTGAAAGATCCAATCTCACGAACTGGCTGGCTAAGGCCTGAACATCCATCGCCATAGGCCTCTCTGAAGCTGGTAGATATGCCAAACTCCCCAAACTCTCCGCCTGGCGACAAAAGGCATCCGCCACCACATTGGCCTTGCCCGGGTGATACAGGATAGTGATGTCATAATCCTTCAGCAGCTCTAACCACCTCCTCTGACGCATATTAAGATCCTTTTGCTTGAGCAAGTGCTGCAAACTCCGATGATCAGTATAGATCTCGCAAGGCACTCCATATAAATAATGACGCCAGATCTTCAAGGCATGAACAATGGCAGCTAACTCAAGGTCGTGGACAGGGTAATTATTTTCATGTATCTTCAACTGTCTGGACGCGTAGGCAATCACCCTACCGTCCTGCATCAACACTGCTCCAAGGCCAACTCTCGAGGAGTCACAATAGACAGTATAAGACCCCGAACCGGTAGGCAACATCAAGATTGGAGCTGTAGTCAAAGCTGTCTTGAGCTGCTGAAAGCTCGCCTCACACTCCTCTGTCCATTGAAATGGGGCACCCTTCTGGGTTAATCTAGTCATAGGGGCAGCAATCGATGAAAATCCCTCCACGAAACGACGGTAGTAACCCGCCAAGCCAAGGAAACTGCGAATCTCTGTTGCTGAGGACGGCCTAGGCCAACTCTGCACGGCCTCTACCTTTCTCGGATCCACCCGAATACCCTCACTAGAAATCACATGGCCTAAGAATGCCACAGAACTCAGCCAAAACTCACATTTTGAGAACTTTGCATATAACTTCTTCTCCCTCAAGATCTGAAGCACGGTCCTCAGGTGCTGCTCATGATCTTCCCGACTCCGGGAATACACCAGAATATCATCAATAAAAACAATCATGAACGAGTCAAGATATGGCCTGAACACACAGTGCATCAAATGCATGAAAGTTGCATGGGCATTGGTCAGCCTAAATGACATAACAAGGAACTCGTAATGGCCATATCGAGTCCTGAAGGCAGTCTTCGGGATATCTGGCTCCCGAATCTTCAACTGATGGTAACCTGAGCGCAAGTCAATCTTAGAAAACACCTGTGCGCCCTGAAGCTGGTCAAATAGATCATCTATACGAGGCAAAGGATAACGGTTCTTCACCGTAACCTTATTCAACTGGCGGTAGTCAATACACATGCGCATAGAACCATCATTTTTCTTCACAAACAAAACAGGAGCACCCCACAGTGAAACACTAGGTCGAATAAAACCCTTACCAAGCAATTCCTGCAACTGATCCTTCAACTCCTTCAACACAGAAGGAGCCATACGATACGGAGGAATGGAAATGGGCTGAGTGCCCGGCAACAGATCAATGCCAAAATCATGTCTCTATCAGGCGGCATGCCCGGAAGATCAGCTGGAAATACATCGGGATAATCCCGTACCACTGAAACAAAATCAACAAAAGGGGTATCAACACTAACATCTCTCACATAAGCCAAATACGCGGCACACCCCTTCTCAACCATGCACTGAGCTTTAAGAAAAGAGATAACTCTACTGGGAGTGTGATCTAAAGTACCACTCCACTCAACACGCGGGATACCTGGCATAGCCAGCGTCACGGTCTTGGCGTGACAATCAAGAATAGCAAAATGGGGCGACAACCAGTCCATGCCCAGAATAATGTCAAAATCCACCATACCGAGTAATAATAAATCCGCCCTGGTCTCAAAACCACGAATAGTAACCAAACATGACCGATAATCCCACAGGAGTAGAAACATAAACGGGGGCACTCAAAGAATCCCGAGGCACACCCAAATGTGGAGCAAAGTAAGAAGACACATAAGAGTAAGTAGAGCCCGGATCGAATAGAATCGATGCCTCTCTGTGACAAACCAATATAATACCTGTAATGACGGAGTCGGAGGCAACAGCCTCAGTGCGAGCAGGAATACAATAGTATCTGGCCCGGCCCCTCTCACGAGGGTGACCTCTATCTCCCCGACCTTCGCCCCTAGCCGGCTGGGTAGATGGGGTAGCAGCTGGAGCTGTGACCATGGCCTGAGAACCTTGAGGAGCACGCTGTGGCTGAGAAGTCTGTGGGGGCGCGCTCCTCCCAAGTCTGGGGCAATCCCTCACCAAGTGACGTGTATCACCACACTCGTAACAAGCTCTGGGAGGACGCGGTGCCTGTGACTGACTAGGGCCAGGTCTGCTGGACTGACCTCTGGAAGCACCCCGCGCAGGAGGCGCGCTAGAAACTGGAGGTGCATAATAAGGCTCCTAAGGTGTAGGTGGAGCTGGAGTACTGCCGGCTGCTGGAAGAGCTGAATGTACAGGGCGACCCGAATAACCTCTGCCATAACGACCTGCTGATAGGGTACGGGCACCAAAGTAGTGACCCGACTCTCGAGACCTCTTGGCCTCCCTCTCTCCTCGCTCCCTGGCGAGCATACCCTCAATCCTCCTAGCAATGCTCACTACCTGCTGATAAGGAATGTCCATCTCCAACTCTCGAGCCATGCTAGATCTGATGGGTGGAATAAGACCCTCAATGAACCTGCGAACTCTCTCCCGAACTGTAGCAACCAAAGCCGGTGCATGCCTGGCCAACCTGGTATAACAGATAGCATACTCTGAAACGGTCATAGCACCTTGGCGCAAATGCTCAAACTCTGCGCGCCATGCATCCCTGAGACTCTAGGGGACAAACTCTCTCATAAACATATCCGAGAACTAGGTCCAAGTCAGTGTAGCAACCTCGACTGGACTGTCTATCTCATAAGTCCGCCACCAATCATAGGCGACTCCCCAAAGCTGAAAAGCACTGAAAGAAACCCCGCTGGACTCCACTATGCACATAGTGCAAAGAATACGATGACACTCCTCTAGAAATCCCAAGGCATCGTCTGATGCTAATCCACTGAACACTGGGGGATCATACTTCTTGAACCTCTCAAGTCTCCGCTGCTCATCCTTTGAAGCAATTGACCCATCCTTGGGCTGAACTGGCGCTGCAGGCGGTGCCGGAATAATCTCGGGAGCCTGCTCAACCTGCACTCGCTGCTCAGGAGTGCGGACGGCGGGAGTCTGTGCTCCTCCCCCGGCCTGGGATGTGGCTGCAGCAATGGGAAGTAACCCTTCCTGAGCCAAGGTGGTGTACATGCTCATGAACTGAGCCAAAGTCTCCTGGAGCGCTGGAGTAGTAGTGGCAGTAGTAGGAGTGCCAGGTGCCTGGGCTCCGGCTGGATCTGCTGGTGGTACCTCGGCGGCAGCTCGCGCAGGTGCTCTGGCTGCACCACGTGCGCGTCCTCGACCTCTCCCCCGGCCCCGGCCTCTGGCGGCTGCAGTAGGGGGCGCGGGTGCCTGATCATCTCGAGTAGCACGTGTCCTCACCATCTGTGAGAGAATAGAAGTCAGAAGTTTAGAATTGATGTCCAAAAATATCGCACTATGAGGAATTCAAATGAAATGAAGATTTTTCCTAAACAGTTACATAGCCCCTCGTAGATAAGTACAGACATCTCCGTACCGATCAGCGAGACTGTAATAAATCGGCCTGTGTTCCGTGACTCCTATGAACCTAGAGCTCTGATACCAACTTGTCACGACCCCAGTTCACCCTCCATGAACATGTCGTGATGGCACCTAGTTCTTACAACTAGGTAAGCCTAACAGTGCGAAATAACAAATTAACATTTGCGGAATAATTAATTAAAACTGAACATGCGGAAATAACAACTGTATATAAGGCCACTCGGCCTATACAACTCAAAAATATGCGGAAGTCTACAACTAAATCCCAAAACCCGGAAACTCACGGGAAACACAGGCTAATAGAATGTAGTAATCTGCTCTACAACAAAATGTCTAAACAACATGAAAGGAAAGAAAGGAAATATCTGCTAAAGCCGGAATAGAGTAGAGACTCCTGGTCTGTGGACGTAGCAGATATACCTCAAGTCTCAGCTAGGACTCTCCACCACGAGGATGATACGCCTGGGAGGAAGTACCTGGATCTGCACATGAAAAACATGCGCAGAAGAGGCATGAGTACACCACAGCGGTACTCAGTAAGTGCCAAGCCTAACCTCGGTTGGGTAGTGACGAGGAAAGTCAGGTCCCTACTGAGCTAAAACATAATAAATAATGAGATAACAGAAACAGTTTAAATAAAGTCTACAGCGAGAACTAAACCAGGTAAATAAGGAAGAACAGTAATAGAAAGCAAATATAACAATACAAGGAAGAACTGCCCTCCACAAGGAATAATAGCCGGGGATCTCTTGGTATCCTCATCATATACACGGGGGATCTCTCGGTATCCCGAGGATCTCTTGGTATCCTCAATAAGTGAGCCGAGGATCTCTTGGTATCCCGAGGATCTCTTGGTATCCTCAATAAGTAAATCTGGGATCTCTTGGTATCCCAATATATATAGAAACACATGTGCCAGGGATCTCTGGATATCCCGCACCCTCAGTCCAGAATATCTCAAGTACAGGGGATCTCCCGTGAAGCCGTCCCGTAGTCCCGAATTAAACACACAACAACCACAACCCATAATCTCGGATTAAATGCTAAAATCAGGACAAGTAATAGTAAATTCAAGCCTAACATGCTTCATAGAGTACAAATAGTACGGCTAAACAAATAAGCAAGTAAGCCAACTACACATGCGTCTCTAAGCTAGCACAGGTATAAACTTACAGTCTAAAATGAACAAGTAAACAGGAAATCTCAATTTAAATACTTCAAGTAGAAACGTATTTACAACAATTAGCTCAAGTACGCGCTCGTCACCTCACGTACGAGGCATTCAAATATTCAAAGATCATGTCCTAAGGGGAAAGGTCCCCCACACAAGGTTAGACAAGCCACTTACCTCGAACCGGCTCAATATCAACTAGAAACCACGCTCTTGCCACGAGTATCCGACTCCAAATGGCCCAAATCTATTCAATTCAGTTACACATTGTAAATAACATCGCCAACACCTGGTTTTGCAATTAAATTCAAAGCTACAGCGTGAAATTAGGTGGAATGACCAAAATGCCCTTCAGGCCAACGCCTTGGAATCGAATAATTTTCATATTTTCAGAACCCTCGTACTCTCACGAGTCTAACCATATAAAAATCTCCCAAATCGGAGGTCAAATGCTCACTCAAAACCCAATAGTTTGGCCTAAGAAGTTTTAACCAAATTCTTCAAATTTTAATCCCAAATTTGAATTTTAATGATGGATTTAACTACAAAATGATGAAATATAACTAGAAGGGATTAAGAAAACGTTACCCAATGATCTTCACTTCAAAACCCACTCAAAATCGCCCTCTCCCGAGCTCTCAATTAATTTTTGTAACTTATGAAATCAAACCCTCGAAATTTCTATTTCTGCCCAGGGATATCCGCTTCTGCGGACAAGGGACCGCTTCTGCGGTCCCGCTTCTGCGGAAACCAAGCCGCTTCTGCGGTTTTCACTAAAGGGAACAGGGCCGCATCTGCGATAGCTGGGCCGCTTCTGCGGCTCCGCTTCTGCGATGCCTAAGCCGCTTCTGCGGCTCCGCTTTTGCGGAAATGGCACCGCTTCTGCGGTTTCTGAGGAAAAAGGAGACAAGCCACTTCTGTGGCCACACAACTGCTTCTGCGGCGCCGCATCTGCGGTTCCCAAGCCGCAGATGCGAAAATACCAGAAGAGGGACATTCAGTTGCTGCAATAACTTCAAAATTCATCCGTTAACCACCCGAAATCATCCCGAGGCCCCCGGGACCTCAACCAAAAGCACCAATACCACCTAATACCTTATTCAAACTTGTACCAATCTTAAAAACACCTAAAACAACGCCGGAAACTCGAATTAATCAATGATTCAAGCCTAAGAACTTCAAATTCCAACAAAACACATTTTCGATCAAAAACCTACCCGAACCTCGTCCAAATGACCTGAAATTTTGCACACACATCCCAAATGACATGGCGGAACTACTGTAACTTCCGGAATTCCAATCCGACCCTCGGATCAAAAACTCACTATCGGACCGGATACTTCAAAATTTAAACTTCGGCATTTCAAGCCTAAATGAGCTACGGACTTCCAAAATACATTCCGAACATGCTCCCAACCCCGACATCACCTAACGGAGCTTACGGAACCATCAGATTTCTATTCCGAGGTCATCTTCACACTGTTCCGATTACGGACCACTTTTCAACACTTAAGCTCTCATTTAGGGACTAAGTGTCCCAAAGCTCTCCGAAACTCAATACCGAACGTCCCGGCAAACCGAAAATAGCAGAAATGAACTTAGGGGAAGCAGTTAATGGGGGATCGGGACGTAAACTCTTAAGACGACCGGCCGGGTCGTCACAGTACGTTTTACAGGTAAATATTTATACTATTAAGAGTTTTTCAATTATTTCGTGCAATACTCATTGTGATTTAAATGCGATAGTTTTTTGGTATGTTGCATAACTTTTTTGTTGAATATTCTAAGCAAGTATGTAACAGCAACATAATATATTGATCAATTCTAGTGCTTTAAACAAAAGTTTTATATAATTTTGTCGTTAATTTTCATGGAAAAGTTCCCACTATTTGAATATATGCTAGAAACTTCATAGAAGAATAGCATAAATAGTTGTCTACCCAACACCTTATACTTAAAATAGCAGATAAATGTTTAATATATGTATAATTCATATATAATATGTGAATAATATATGTTAAAATAGTTATTTAAATATATGTAATTAGTCCTACTCCCTTATGTAATAGGAGTAGGTTATGTGTGATGTATACATATAAATAGGGTTCATTATAACATAGAATGTCAATTTATAATATTTTCTCCCGTGCTTTCTCACATGGTATCAGAGCATCTGTCACGACTCTAAACCCAGACCCGGTCGTGATGGCGCCTCTCGTGAAGACAAGGTCAGCCGAAACATATCCAATTCGAAGTTAAACAACTAAACAATAATAAGACATGCTAAAACATGATTTAATAATGTTAAACAGCAGATATTATCATAACAATGCGGAAGTACAACCCAAACACAGCCCGACATCGGGGTGTCACTAGTCATGAGCATCTATTAGAGTAGAAATACAACTACAAGGTCTGACATATACAAAACAGGACTGATAAACGAAAAAGGGAGAAAAGCGGTGCTGCGAACGCTGACAGCTACCTCGCTAAACTCCGATAACCCTGCCTCCAATCAGCCAAAAATCCGCTACCGGGTGTATAAATACCTGCATCTGCACACAAGGTGCAGGAGGTAAAGTGAGTACTCCAACTCAGTGAGTAATAAAGGTAAATAACAACTGAGCAGTAAGAAATCACGTAAGGCAAACCATTATGCTGTATAGAAGCAGTGCAAAAACCCTTTGAGAAAAACAATGAAGCTGTGAGATCTTTAGAAAATACCTTAGCTCAGTTTAAACCTCTTTGCAAATGACTTTTTCAACGGTTACGCAATGATTTCAAAACAGTAGTACCGATAAGCACAGAAAATCCGCCCCTCAGGCACAATTATCACAGTATAATAGGTAAAATGACAAGTAAATATGAAAGATGAACACATAAAGGTTCGCCCCTCGGGCAATATCTCAGAACAGTACCAGCCCCTCGGGCTCACTCTCAGAACACTCTCAGCCCTCGGGCTCTCTCTCTCTCAGATCACTCTCAGAATAGTATCATATAGTAACCGCTGCGGCGTGCGGCCCGATCCATATATCGCTGCGGCGTGCAGCCCGATCCATATATCGCTGCGGGGTGCAGCCCGATCCATATATCGCTGCGGCGTGCAGCCCGATCCATATATCGTCGACGGCGCTCACTGGGGGTGTGCAGACTCCGGGAGGGGCCCCTTACGGCCCAAGCGCAATATCAAGCCACCTCGTGGCATCATCTCTCGGCACTCGGCCTCATATCACTCGGCACTCGGCCTTACATCACTCAAGCTACCTCGTGGCATATAAGTGTATCTCAGGCCCTCGGCCTCATATCACTCAGCATATCCTCACATATGGCCCTCGACCTCACTCAGTCCAAAAATCATCACAAGCCCCTCGGGCATTAGTAAACAGTAGTTCTCAGCCCAAAACATCATTTAGAAATATCATTTAAGTTTCAAATCTGAATATAGGTGGCTGAGTTTGCAAAACAGAAAATATCAACAGGACTGAGTTCAAGTATAAGTAAGACAGTGAGGAAACAGTGATAAAAACTCCCCGAAGGGTCCAAATAATTGGCACGGAGCCTAAATATGGCAATCAGCCCAAATCATGATGATAACAAGTAAATTTTAGTCAATTACACGGTAAATTCATCAATCGGGACGGACCAAGTCACAATCCCCAACGGTGCTCTACCCCACGCTCGCTTTCCGGCGTGTAATTCACCTCCATATAGCACTACGATGTGCAAATCCGGGGTTTCAAACCCTCGGGATATCATTTACAATCATTACTCACCTCGACCCGGCGAAATCTCTAGCTCGCGATGCCTTTGCCCCTCAAATCGGCCTCCACGCGCATCGAATCTATCCAAAATCAGAACGAATACATCACAATATGCTAAGGGAACAAAGCCCAAGCGAAAACAATCAATAACGGGCACAAATCCCGAAATTAGCAAAACCCGGGCCCCGGGCCCACTTCCCGAAACTCAGAAATTTTCACATTATTAGATTCCTTATCTTCTCATGAGTTCATACATATCAAAAGTTCTCAAATCCGACCTCAAATCCCAATCCAAAAGTCCAATTTCTCAAGCCCTAGTTCTTCCATTTTTAGTTAAATTTCCATGAATTTCTAGGTTAATTTCATAATATAATCACGTTTTTGGCTCATAGAACTTACCTCCAATCACTTCTCCTTAAATCCCTCTTCAATTTCTCCCAAGAAGCTCTCAAAATACTCAACTATGATGGAAAAATGACTAAAACTCGTGGATGAAATGTTTATAACTTTCTGCCCAGTTCCAGCAATTCCTTCATCGCGATCGCGACCAAGGTCACGCGATCGCGAAGCATTAAAATCCCAGGCTTCGAAAATGACCTATGCGAACGCGACCAAACAACCGCGAACGTGATGCTTCAACTTCCACAACTACGCGAACGCGTCCCACTCCATGCGAACGCGAAGAACAAACTCGCCTGGACTCCAAAGCCTCCTACGCGAACGCGTCCAAACACCTGCGAACGCGAAGCACAAAGAACTCACCCTCCGCGATCGCGAACCCACTAATGCGAACGCAAAGAACAATAACCTGGCCTGCCAAAATCCTTCTACGCGATCGCGACTGCACCTACGCGATCGCGATGACCAAAAATACTCTGCACTGCTGCTGCAATTTGTGCAATTATTCCAAGACTCAAAGCTTCCCGTTAGCCATCCGAAATCACCCCGAGGCCCCCGGGACGTCAACCAAAAGTTCCAACACATCCTAAAACCTCATTCAAACTTGTTCCAATCATCAAAACACCTCAAACAACGCCAAAACCATCAATTCACATCGGATTCAAGCCTAAGTTTTCTAAAAAACTTCCGAAACACACTTTTGATCAAAAACCCAACCAAACCACCTCCGAATGACCTGAAATTTTACACACACATCCCAAATCACATAACGAAGCTACAGCAACTCTCGGAATTCCATTTCGACCCTCGGATAAAAATCTCACCTATCAACCGGAATTCGCCAAAATACTAACTTCGCCAATTCAAGCCTAATTTTACACCGGACCTCCAAAACCAATTCCGATCACGCTCCTAAGTCATAAATCACCCAACAAAGATAACCAAATCTTAACATTCCGATACGAGCTCATATACAAACAAGTCAACTCTTGGTCAAACCTCTCAAATGCAAAGCTTTCAACTGAGACTCTTCTTTAAAATTCATTCCGATTTTCCTGAAAACCAAAAACCAACGATCTACATCAGTCATAATACATCACAAGGGGCAAGTCATGCCCGAGAACTGGCGATCAAAGTGCAAAAGCTCAAAACGACCGGTCGGGTCGTTACATCCTCCCCCACTTAAACACAAGTTCGTCCTCGAACGTACCCAGAGTTGTTCTAAAAGCCAACCAATCGCTGAATAACCTTACCATGCATATACCCGAGGGTGATCCCATGTCACCCTATCTCATATAGGTCCGATAACACATAGAAACTGAAATTACACAACCCAATCTAGCCCATGAATCATAGAAACACATTTTCACTCCTGAAACCATCAATACGATCAAAACCTCACACCTATGCTCTGAATAGACCCGAACCAGTTGTAATAACCCATGCCTGCAACCTCGGGTGTAATTATATGATATACCACATAACTCAAACACATGTAGCGATAACTTTCATTCACAGCAGCTGCCCACAACAACCAAATACCGATAGAAAACCTCTTATCAGCTAAAGTCTCATCTACTGCCAACGATAAATGAAACACGCAACAAACCATAACCATTTCTTAGATCAACCATTCATGAAGCCATTTCTCCTCTGGCAATTACCATAGCAAATTTTTGAACTGAACCTCGATATTTACCCATCTAACATGCTGAAATCGAATCCGTTCGTATTCCTTAATGATCACAACGATCTCTTCTGACCCAACACACTACCCTGGTGACATGACACATCAATACGGGCCTGAGCCACAACTTGTATAACTACGCGTAAGCAACGGTCCGAACATACTCAAATCATGAAAATGACTCAAATGAAAGAGTTGTACCTCAAGCTCACCAGCACCACCACAACACAAGGCTGAGAACCCGCCTCACATCATAGAATAGAACACACGAATCTTACCCGCAAGGTCATATCTCCACATAACTTCGCTGAAAAGCGCGATCCTAAAAAACACCGCCCCACATGAAACACCTCAAGTCACCATGCTCGAAAGCGATAACCACTTACAATTTGATGTCTGGAACCAAAGTACCTCATCATACTCACGGTGAGACAATTAACATATACCACGCTAACCCGATAGAACATAACCGATACGCCATTCACCGAGCAACACCCAATTACTCTTCCCGCTCGACTTCCACTATGAACCCCAATAGAACCGCACCATATATGCCCATAACCAACAAATCATAACGTCTCGCAACACAGAAAGGCGACTCATTGATCTCCCAGATCACTAATAAGCTCAATAACGGTCGAATCAACCTATCCCTCAACAATACAATTCGGGGCCAACCAAGCCGACTCAAGCTAGAACACGCACCCACGTTGGCCTGCCAACGAACTCTCACTCCTTCCAACTTGTCGGAGCCATACGATACGGTGCCTGGCACCAAATCAATACCAAAATCCACAACCTCGCCCGGCGACATGCCCGGCCGCAAGAAACACATCCGAAAGTCCCTCAACACCGGAGCTGAATCAATGGTAGAAACCTCTGCACTGACATCCAACACGAACGCCCAATCAAGAAAAACAATCCTTCCCGGCCGTCCGCTGGTTCTTCGAAACATAAACCACTCTACTAGAACATACTCCGACGCACCTCGCCACTCAATCCGTGGCATTTCGGCATAGCCCATAGCGCAATAGTCCTGAATAACCCAACACGAAGACAACCAGTCTAAACCCCAACATCAAATCTGAATCTAACATACCACACCATAGCCTGAATATGAGAACTTCCGTCTCCACATCCACACAGCACATGAATCATCATATCCGATCCCAATTCCGCCGTCCGAACACATGCCACACCTTTAATACCCAATCATTCCACGATAGATACTCTAAAATTTCCCTGTGCCACCAAGCAAGCCCGAATATCACCAATCGACCCAACAAGAAAGTGCCGCAATACTACCGAAGTATCATCAGTTTAATCACATTACCCTTTTTCTGAAACATATACTCTCGTCAAATCCTCTCCAATTAGCAGTACCATTTCCTTGATTATCTGAGGCCACCCGTCGCCTAAGAGTTTTATGAACTTCCTTTCAGAATTGAACTGTAACTCATCTAGCCAAGAACTTCCATTGATCCCATCTAGAAGAAAAATCATTACACATCCCATGCCTCTCACATTCGTAGAAAATACACCCCTCCAACCACGGTAGAAATCAACAAGAACTCTCCCAATTTCGTTTGCACAAATTAAACTGCCGGGACTGAATCCTTCTAACTAGACCAAGCTAAGCAAACCATCAAAACCCAAGAGCATTGCTGCAAAATACCTGTAAGAACTCATTACCTCGAACACATACAAAGAACTAATCATATCCTTACCATGCCGATTCGGTCTACTATCAAGCTACTCCATCTATCTAAATTTCCTTCTGATTCATTTTCAACTTGATATTCCCTCTTGCTGTAGCACCACAATTCCTCAACCCAGGCTCACACACGAGACCCAAGCATAAGACCACACTGTCTAAGACCCATAAGCCGCTGAATACTCTCTCAATTATTCTCAGAAACACCACATTCCAGAATACTTTACTCTGAAGAACTTCCTGCGAATCTAAGTCTGTTACCTTTACTTTCCTAATACTGATACATAGAATCCCATAATGAACATAGAAATACCACAAGTCTTGACCTCTTCTAATGAAAACACAGTTTCTGACCACATACTCAACTTTAAGATGCCCAATTGTTCCTTGTAGAATCTTGAACACATTAGAACTATTCTAGAGAGTCGTTCACTCTTATTCAAATTGCAATTTACCTGACCCAACAAACAGAACCACCCATGCCTCACTGGCACTCCGACACTGCAGAATGAAATCCTCACCCCAATACAACCAAGCAACTTCCTGCTCTATGCACCGAGCGTTCTTTACCAACAACCACTTAAGACATCCCGTGATCCTCTTATCCTATGAAGCATAATATAACCTTTGTAAACATTTTTCCTTTACTCAAACCATCCTCGGTCTCTATTTCCGCGAGCCATAACTGATTCGCCCGCACGCCTCAAACTGGAACCAACATAGCACCTAACCGTGCAATCAACTACTCACAGCAGACTCCCCCACTTGGCTCGGAGCCATAGATCAAAATACACTCAGTAACTCGTAACACTTATACTCCATTGATGCCACAATACCATAGTGAGATTAGACTCAAATCCTTTGTAAGCTTGTGAAAACACGATTCCTCTTGTACTCTAAATCTTCGGCAAATCTCGCACTCATTCCCGCAACAGTTAAGCCCACTCTTTTAAGCGACCCGAAATTTCAAATTTCAACATGTACTTTTCAATTACACATGAGATCTTCTAACATACACATAAGGATCACACCATTTCAGAACACTCCGCAGGAGATAACCCACTTGCTTCGCCTCAATATAACATTTCTGTATACCTCCCACAGCCATACACATTACACAGTCACTTAGTCTTCCTGAGCCTGAACTCATACCGCAACATGAAATTTACTTCACCATCAACTGGAAAACATGAAAAGATTCTTCACACACCCATAACTCGTCGCTTCCAATTCATAGAATACATCTTGCAGTCACAACATACTCGTCACATAGCAATGCGGCCGTCACTTCCACTAACAAGGACACTACCAAACGTATAAGTTCAAAATACTTGTTCACACAATCAGCACCTCGGTGCTCCAGTCATAGGCAAAGATCCGACCTCAAGTCCTCCAGACTGGCCCAACATAAACTCACAGAGATCATATCTCGCCCCTCGATCGGGGAATCTCAAGCCATCAAGGCACTTCTGATACTGAGCGCTCATGCGCGCATGCGAACGCGTGGAAGGAAATTCAAGAGTTACTTTTCAAGCTCAATCAAGAACGCACGATAAGAATTCAAGAATGTGAAGTTTTTCCTAAAGGTTCTGCAGCCTCTCGAGGATAAATACAGACGTCTCCGTACCGATCCGCGAGACTCTACTAAACCTGCTCATGACTCGAGAGACCTATGTAACCTAGGCTCTCATACCAACTTGTCACGACTCTAAACCCAGACCCGGTCGTGATGGCGCCTCTCGTGAAGACAAGGCCAGGCGACACATATCCAATTCGAAGTTAAACAACTAAACAACAATAAGACATGCTAAAACATGATTTAATAATGCTAAACAACAGATATTATCATAACAATGAGGAAGTACAACCCAAACATAGCCCGACATCGGGGTGTCACTAGTCATGAGCATCTATTAGAGTAGAAATACAACTACAAGGTCTGACATATACAAAACAGGACTGATAAACGAAAAGGGAGAAAAGCGGTGCTGCGAACGCTGACAGCTACCTCGCTAAACTCCGATAACCCTGCCTCCAATCAACCAAAAACCCGCTACCGGGTGTATAAATACCTGCATCTGCACACAAGGTGCAGGAGGTAAACAATGAAGCTGTGAGATCTTTAGAAAATACCTTAGCTCAGTTTAAACCTCTTTGCAAATGACTTTTTCAATAGTTATGCAATGATTTCAAAACAGTAGTGCCGATAAGCACAGAAAATCCGCCCCTCGGGCACAATTATCACAGTATAATAGGTAAAATGACAAGTAAATATGAAAGATGAACACATAAAGGTTCGCCCCTCGGGCAATATCTCAGAACAGTACCAGCCCCTCGGGCTCACTCTCAGACCACTCTCAGCCCCTCGGGCTCTCTCTCTCTCTTAGATCACTCTCACAATAGTATCATATAGTAACCGCTGCAGCGTGCAGCCCGATCCATATATCGCTGCGGCGTGCAGCCCGATCCATATATCGCTGCGGCGTGCAACCCGATCCATATATCGCTGCGGCGTGCAGCCCGATCCATATATCATTGACGGCGCTCACTGGGGGTGTGCAGACACCGGGAGGGGCCCCTTACGGCCTAAGCGCGACATCAAGCCACCTCGTGGCATCATCTCTTCGCACTCGGCCTCATTTCACTCGGCACTCGGCCTAACATCACTCAAGCCACCTCGTGGCATATAAGTGTATCTCAGACCCTCGGCCTCATATCACTCAGCATATCCTCACATATGGCCCTCGGCCTCACTCAGTCCAAAAATCATCACAAGCCCCTCGGGCATTAGTAAAACAGTAGTTCTCAGC
The DNA here is from genome assembly GCF_001879085.1 of Nicotiana attenuata. Taxonomy (NCBI): domain Eukaryota; kingdom Viridiplantae; phylum Streptophyta; class Magnoliopsida; order Solanales; family Solanaceae; genus Nicotiana; species Nicotiana attenuata. The sequence goes on along the minus strand of NW_017670766.1, from coordinate 105,014 downwards.
CCAAAACATCATTTACAAATATCATTTAAGTTTCAAATCTGAATATAGGTGGCTGAATTTGCAAAACAGAAAATATCAACAGGACTGAGTTCAAGTATAAGTAAGACAGTGAGTAAACAGTAATAAAAACTCCCCGAAGGATCCAAGTAATTGGCACGGAGCCTAAATATGGCAATCAGCCCAAATCATGATGATAACAAGTAAATTTTAGTCAATTACACGGTAAATTCATCAATCGGGACGGACCAAGTCACAATCCCCAACGATGCTCTACCCCACGCTCGCTTTCCGGCGTGTAAGTCACCTCCATATAGCACTACGATGTGCAAATCCGGGGTTTCAAACCCTCAGGATATCATTTACAATCATTACTCACCTCGACCCGGCGGAATCTCTAGCTCGCGACGCCTTTTCCCCTCAAATCAGCCTCCACGCGCGTCGAATTTATCCAAAATCATAACGAATACATCACAATATGCTAAGGGAACAAAGCCCAAGTGAAAACAATCAATAACAGGCACAAATCCCGAAATTAGCAAAACTCGAGCCCCGGGCCCACTTCTCGTAACTCAGAAATTTTTACATCATTAGATTCCTTATCTTCTCACGAGTTCATACATATCAAAAGTTCTTAAATCCGACCTCAAATGGCCCCTCAAATCCCAATTCAAAAGTCCAATTTCTCAAGCCCTAGTTCTTTTATTTTTAGTTAAATTTCCATGAATTTCTAGGTTAATTTCACAATATAATCACGTTTTTGGCTCATAGAACTTACCTCCAATACTTCTCCTTGAATCCCTCTTCAATTTCTCTCAAGAAGCTCTCAAAATACTCAACTATGGTGGAAAAATGACTAAAACTCGCGGATGAAATGTTTATAACTTTCTGCCTAGTTCCAGCAATTCCTTTATCGCGATCGCGAAGCATTAAAATCCCAGGCTTCGAAAATGACCTATGCGAACGCGACCAAACAACCGCGAACGCGATGCTTCAACTTCCACAACTACGCGAACGCGTCCCACTCCATGCGAACGCGAAGAACAAACTCGCCTGGACTCCAAAGCCTCCTACGAACGCGTCCAAACACCTGCGAACGCGAAGCACAAAGAACTCACCCTCCGCAATCGCGAACCCACTAATGTGAACGCGAAGAATAATAACCTGGCCTGCCAAAGTCCTTCTACGCGATCGCGATCGCGATTGCACCTACGCGATCGCGATGACCAAAAATCCTCTGCACTGCTGCTGCAATTTCTGTAATTATTCCAAGACTCAAAGCTTCCCGTTAGCCATCCGAAATCACCCCGAGGACCCCGGGACCTCAATCAAAAGTACCAACACATCCTAAAACCTCATTCAAACTTGTTCCAATCATCAAAACACCTCAAACAACACCAAAACCATCAATTCACATCGGATTCAAGCCTAAGTTTTCTAAAAAACTTCCGAAACACACTTTTGATCAAAAACTCAACCAAACCGCCTCCAAATGACCTGAAATTTTACGCACACATCCCAAATCACATAATGAAGCTATAGCATCTCTCGGAATTCCATTCCGACCCTCAGATCAAAATCTCACCTATCAACGGAATTCGCCAAAATACTAACTTCGCCAATTCAAGCCTAATTCTACACCGGACCTCCAAAACCAATTCCGATCACGCTCCTAAGTCATAAATCACCCAACGAAGCTAACCAAATCATAAAATTCCGATCAAAGCTCATATACAAACAAGTCAACTCTTGGTCAAACCTCTCAAATGCAAAGCTTTCAACTGAGACTCTTCTTTCAAATTCATTCCGATTTTCCTGAAAACCAAAAACCAACGATCTACATCAGTCATAATACATCACAAGTGGCAAGTCATGCCCGAACTGTCGATCAAAGTGCAAAAGCTCAAAACGACGGGTCGGGTCGTTACAGCATCGGTGAGAAAAGATTGTTGTGCGTCATTCTAGTGACATCAGGGAAGAAAGAACCCGTCACTGTGCAATTTTTCGATGACCTAAGTGACTATTTGCGTCAAAGTCACTAATTATCAATGTTGTGCGAAATCCAACACCACCAAAAGGTTCCCAAGAGATAGGCAACCAAACCCCAGAAAGATTCACCTGAAAAATCTCACTCAAGCGCCCTCGCGCGCTTGCCGGAGATCTGCCGACGGCGGCGCGTCTATCCATGCGTCGACGCGTGAGGGCTGTTCCGGCTAGAATTTGAAAAAGTCTTTTTGGACCGTGTCATTGCCTTGCAATTCCGAGCCTACCCTTCCAATTTAAACCAAATTTCGACCAGTTTTATATTTTCCCGGGGTGAACATTGATTTTTCCGGCATGAACAATGATTTCCAGAAAATTTCTGATTTTCTGGCATTAATAGTAATTTTCAGAGGGGTTTTCGATTATTCAGGTGTGAACATTATAATGTTATTCGTATTAGAAGTCGTTGACTCAAAATTCGTTGGATCTAATGCATTGAGTCCAATCCAGATGGTTTCTTTACCGGATTATATTGAGTTTCTTCAGTATGAAGCATGTAAATAGACATCTTCAGGGATAGCCTCCGTTGTTCAAACAAATAGTAGCGTGACTTGTGTATCCCAATCTTCAACCTCTGAGTCTTGGGTCATTGATTCAGGTGCATCGGATCATATTTCTGGTAACAAATCTCTTTTCACTAGTATTTCATATTCTCAATCTTTTCCAACAGTCACAATGGCCAATGGGTCTCAAGCCATGGCAAGTGCAATAGGTCAAGCAATCTACTTCCTTCCCTTTAGATTCAGTTCTTCATGTTTCCGGTAGTCCTTTTAATCTCATAGTCGTTAGTCGCTTAGCCAAATAACTTAAATCTGCTGTTTTATTTCTTGATGATCTTGTTTTTATATAGCGGATCATTAGTACAGGACGTGAATCAGATAGACTTTATTATCTTATCCTTGCAAAATCACATAGACTCATATCTTGTCTTCCTTCAACAACTTGTCCCTTTACTGATTCACCAGATTTATTACATAAACGGTTGGGACATCCCAGTTTGTCAAAACTTCAGAAAATGGTACCTAACTTATCTCACTTGTCCACTCTAGAGTGTGAGTCATGTCAGCTCGGTAAGCATACCCGTTCCTATTTCCTGCGACGTCTTGAAATCGAGCAGAGTCACCTTTTACTTTAGTCCATTTAGATGTTTGGGGTCCTAGTCAGGTCAGTTCTACCTTGGGATTTTGCTACTTTGTTAGTTTCATTGATGATTATTCCAGGTGCACTTGGATATTTTTGATGAAAAATCGATCTGAGTTGTTTTCTATTTTCAACACCTTCCACACTGAAATTCAAAATCAATTTGGGGTTTCTATTCGCACATTTCATAGTGATAATGCCGTAGAGTATTTGTCTTCCTCATTTCAGCAGTTTATGAACTCCCAAGGGATTATTTATCAGACATCTTGTCCGTACACATCCCAACAAAATGGGGTAGTTGAAAAAAAGAATAGACATCTTATTGTAACTGCTCGTACCCTACTCATACAATCTTATGTTCCGCTGCGTTTTTGGGGGATGTAGTTCTTAAATCTTGCTATCTTATTAATCTATGCCATCTTCAGCTATCCAAATCAAGTTCCATTCTCTGTCCTGTTTCCCCACTTACCTTTGTTCTCTCTTACACCCTGTGTCTTTGGGAGTACATGTTTTGTTCATAACCTTACTCCTGGAAAAGATAAGTTAGCTTATCGTGCTGTTAAGTGTGTATTTCTAGGTTACTCGAGAACACAAAAGGGATATCGATGTTATTCTCCTGAAATCCAGCAGTATCTTATGTCTGCTGATGTTACCGTCTTTGAAACCCAATCATACTTTACAGGTCCAGGTAATCACTTAGATATTTCCTAGTGCTACCAGTTCCGTCTTTTGGAGATTCAGTCACTATCTCCCATTCATCTTCCTCCATAGCTCCAGTTGCAGCTCCACCACCTATAGCTCCAGTTCCACCAACTATAGCTCCAGTGCCACCACCTAGTCCAGTTCAACCTTCTACAACTCCACCACTCCTGACGTATCATCGCCAAGCATCAGGCCCAGCTGATTCACGTTCTGCACCTGACCCTGCTAATACTGCGAACTTGTCTTCTCTTAGTCAACCGATTGCACTACGAAAAGGATATGGTCCACACTTAATCCTAATATCCATTATGTCGGTTTAAGTTACCATCATCTGTCATCATCCCATTGTGCATTTGTATCATCTTTGTTCTCTGTTTCCATCCCTAAGTCTACAGGTGAAGCACTATCTCATCCAGGGTGGCGACATGCTATGATTGACAAGATGTCTATTTTACATACGAGTGGTACTTGGGAGCTCATTCCTCTTCCTTCGGGTAAATCGACTATTGGTTTGTCATTGGGTGTATGCAGTCAAAGTTGGTCCAGATGGCCAGGTTTATCGACTTAAGGCTCGTCTTGTTTCCAAAAGGTATACTCAGATATTTGGACTCTATTACAGTGATACTTTATCTCCCGTGGCTAAAATAGCATCAGTCCACCTTTTTTATTCATGGATGTTGTTCGCCATTGGCCTGTCTATCAATTGGACATTAAGAATGTTTTTCTTTACGGTGACCTTGCGGATGAAGTTTATATGGAGCAACCACCTGATTTTATTGCTCAGGGGGAGTCTAGTGGCCTTGTATGTCGGCTGCGCCAATCCCTTTATGGTCTAAAGCAGTCTCCTCGAGCATGGTTGGGTAAGTTTAGCACAGCTATTTTGGAGTTTGGGATGTCTCGTATTGAAGCCGATCACTCTGTGTTTTATCGACATTCTGCTTCAAATCTCTGTATTTATCTGGTCGTTTATGTTGACAATATTGTTATTACCGGCAATGTTCAGGATGGTATTAGTAAGTTGAAGCAACATCTCTTTCAGCACTTTCAGACTAAGGATCTGGGCAGATTAAAGTATTTTCTGAGTATTGAGGTCGCTCAGTCTAGCTCAGGTATTGTGATCGCACAACGGAAGTATGCCTTAGATATTCTTGAGGAGACAGGAATGACAGATTGTAGACCTATTGACACTCCGATGGATCCTAATTCTAAACTTCTGCCAGGACAGGGGGAGCCTCTTAGTAATCCTGCAAGATATAGGGGGTTGGTTGGTAAATTAAATCACCTCACAGTGACTAGACCTGACATTTCCTTTCTTGTGAGTATTGTGAGTCAGTTTATGGATTCTCCCTGTGATAGTCATTGGGTTGCAGTTGTCTGCATTCTTCGGTATATAAAATCAGTTCCAGGCAAAGGTTTATTGTTTGATGGTCGAGGCCATGAGCAGATCGTTGGATACTCAGACGCTGATTGGGCATGATCACCTTCTGATAGACGTTCTACGTCTGGATATTGTGTCTTAGTAGGAGGAAATTTGGTGTCTTGGAAGAGCAAGAAACAGAATGTGGTTGCTCGGTCTAGTGCAGAAGCAGAATATCGAGCAATGGCTATGGCGACATGTGAGCTAATTTGGATCAAACAGTTGCTCAAGGAGTTGAAATTTGGTGAGATTAGTCAGATGGGATTTGTGTGTGATAATCAAGCTGCTCTTCATATTGCGTCAAATCCAGTGTTCCATGAGAGAACTAAAAACATTGAAATTGACTGTCACTTTGTTAGAATAGTTATGTGAATATATGTAATTAGTCTTAGTCCCTTATGTAATTAGAGTAGGTTATGTGTTATGTATACATATAAATAGGGCTCATTATAACATAGAATATCAATTAATAATATTTTCTCCCGTGCTTTCTCACAATACATATAATTAATATATAATTTATATATACAAGTTATAAAAATTAAATAACAAATTCGTCCAACTATTTGTGTAAAAATGAATTTCATAACATTAGGTGGTAAACATCAACCCTCTTTGAGCAAAATGTCCACATTCTACTTGGACAATTTATCAATATTCATCGATGCCCGTTGTTGACGTTGACACATAATACATCTTTTATCTCAAAATTACTATGAGTTATTTGATCGATATTTTTCATTAAAGATTCTACCTGGCTTCCCATTTTTATCTTTTATTTTTATTTTTATAATTTTATTGCTAAATATAAAACTATATGCGACTAAACTCACTTAGTATTCTTTTAAAATCTTTTAATCCTGCAAATCATACATGGATAACGTTCCATTCCCTTCGATAAAAACTAATAAACCCAGCATCAGATTTGTTTTATGGACCAAAAAAGTAATTATATCATTATTCTAATTTATCTAAATTAAAAATAAGATATAAATCACGAGATTATTTTATCATTTAAAACCTCTTTACTTCAAAAGTTAAAAATATATACTAACAGAATTCAAGAAAGTAGTATCAGATATTTGCGTAAAAGATTTACTGGTATCTACACTTAAATAAGTTCTGTTGATAATACTATCACCAAGTATTGAATAATACGACAAATTCTTATGTTAATTGTGTATTATCAATGGTCACTCTATTTTTTCTTTATTGCACTAAAATTATGAAACTATTTTTTGTAACAAAGAAATCATCCAACTTTGCCTACATATGACAGAAAGTTACTTTAGTGACTTTTATGATATACTTAAATAAAGTTAGGTGACTTTTTTGCTACAAAAAATAGTTCAATAACTTAAATAATACTTAAGTAAATCAAGTTGATAAATGTTTTCATTACAAAAAATAATTTAACAACTTTGGCGTAATAAAATGAAAATCCATGTAATTAACCCTTGTTGCAAAATTGTGTTTTAGTTTTTTCAATTACTTAGTATTATGATTCGCACGAGGTTTCTTATCAAATACAAAATCCACTGGCTTGTTATTGAATTACTATAGTACCAACAATTAATACTCCCTTTTTGCATTTGTGAAGCATTTCTATTAGTAAGACTCAATGGATTAAGTAGTTTTTCTTTTTTTTTACGTTAAGAATGTACAATATACGGCTAGAATGTAGTTCTTTCACCAATATAACTTTTAGTGCTAAAGGACTATTTAAACAAGCTCTTAATCATCTTCTATGTTTGTTTAAGTCAGGACTGTACATAGATCGGGTTGGTTCGGTTTTTATCACAACCAAACCAAACCAATTATATCGGTTTGGATTGGTTCGATTTTCCCAGGTTTTTCGGATTTTTGTTACATAAATATTATTTCAATCTTACTTTGTTAAATTTTTTATAAATAAATATATGTTTAGTAAAAATTGGAAAAAATTTCAAACTTGTGATCTATTAACATATTTTTATGGGAAAATTTTCTTAATAACATATGATAGTTATATTTTTAGTCGTATTACAATATATAATTTTTAATTTTTCGTTTATGTATACTTTCAAGGTTAACTGAATTTACTAATTAAACATAAAATCAATATGATATCCATATAATAATATGTTCTATTTAATTTTAAATTATTGAAATACCACTTCAAATTCGACATATGAATATGGAAGAACAAAGAGATTGACGCATTTCATTAACACTTGATAAGAAAGTGATGATTCAATATTATTTAAAGTTAATAAAGATAGAGCACTTCTCTTATCAAAAAAATAAATAAAGATAAAGCTCATATTTTACTAAATATTACATCCCATAAGAGAATCTTAAATATTTCTAGATATTTTTTAAAGAAAATTCTATGAAAGTCTTAAAAGTATATATAAAAATTATATATTTATATATCGGTTTGGTTTGGTTCGGGTTTTTTTACTCAATACCTAACCAAATCAAACCAAACATAGTCGGGTTTTATAATCGGTTTGGTACAGTTTTCTGGTTCGGTTTGTAAACCGCTAGTATAAATTGTCAATTAATGAAAACGGCATCCAATTTGGGTGAAAAAGAGTGAAAAAATTTATCATTTCGACAAGTCTCTGGACGTTCAAGATGGCATTTACAATAAGAAAGGATATAACAAGTTAGAAACCTCTATGGAGCTCCAAGTAAAAACCATCACGTAGACTTGATATGAGAGGTTCGAGCAGCAGCTCTCTGCAATGCCTTCAACTTATTAGCCTCCATCCGAGCTCTTTGTTCTTCGGAGATCTGGATAGAACTCCGTGCTACATTATCCGGAGCCTGATTTACTGTATCTTTCTCTGCAGAAGATGTATCAGCAGCAACAATCTTTTGAGGGGATAGTTGAGATGGATCCTACCAAATATGCAACACAATATGGTCAAAAAATCTGCAGCAGTAGGTAAGTAAAGGATGCTAATAATCATTGTAACAGAAGTCCATGCCAAACATATTACCAGTGTGGCACACGAGACCAAAACATATGCGAGGATAAGTCACTGGCCAGATAGGTAACTATGAGATTTTTGGTTAACAAATAATCGCTGATCAGGCAAGTTCTCTTCATATAAGAGTTTTACTGAAAGTTCTTCAAAAAACTTCAGAAAAATTCTCCAAGAGTTACTTTCAAAAAACTATTCTAAAGCCGAATATAGCACACACTAATCTTTCTCTTGCAAATCTCCTCAAGCTTCTAAGAATAAAGTATGAACTTCAAGTTCTAAGAGCACTCCCTTTGGACTTGAAGCACAAATGATTTCCTAGTTTCTGTGGATCTGCTTTGTGGTATTCAGACAGTTCGACCGTTAAGAGATTGGGTACACATAAGATATAATAGAATGAATTGATTGAATCTGCTAGTCTTCTCTTGCCCTACCTTTTAACGATCTATATATCAATTTCTCTGAGGTGGCACATGGAGAGCTGAACAAGGGATTGACAAATTGTTCAAGGACTGGCCTGATCCTGGTCTCAACATACCCTACTCACATTCTAGTTGTACTATTGTGGAAGTGTGCTGTAGCAAACTGCATAAAATATCATAACACAGAAACAAGGAAAACAAATAGACTAGGAATAGGCTTAATTTCTTACTCTATATGTGATTCAGTAGAAAGGGCTGTTGGACCCTATTTTGGGTGTTAAGATGACAGTTTCATCCCCTATAGTTTCAAGGGCATTTATATGAACCTGGTAAAACTTATCAGAATCACAATACTTGAGCATTACTTTCAAAGCACAAGTGTATATACTCTCCAATGTGTAGTTCATCTTGTCTCACTTGAAATAGATGTAGCCCAAGCACATCAAATGCAAATTGACGACTTTTTCATTCTCTCAAAATTTTGAAGTATCATTTTTTTCCTGTGGTGACAGATGGTAAATTGGTAATCTAAACACAAGTAAATACTTGTGACCAACGGCATTTTGGTACACAAAATGAAAGAAAACAGAATGTTATTGTATGCTTCTAAGTAGGGAATAATGATCACTGGTTAGATGTAAAATTTGGGCTTAAATATGCCAGATTAAAGCAAACACTTGATAGTTATTTTTGGAAATAAAACAAACATCGACAGAATAATTAGTTGGAAGTTCCATTATGCTTACCCCAATTGCCTTCTCCCACACATCGTTAAGCATGATTTCCTGAAAATCTTTAGGATTTGGATTTTGTGTGGTATCTTCTGGATAATCAGTTGGTTCTGAGTCCTTGAGTTCTGCACTCAATATACAGCATAAATGCAATTTCTGATTTTAAATCCAAGCATTCACGAGTAGAAGAGCAAACTTATTCATGGGAGACACAAAACATGAATTCTCCTTCTTTGCTATTTACAGAATCAACAAAATGTTTACTTGAAAGTGATCAACATGATTGCAAATAACTACTAGCATACCTCGGCATATCACGTTCTGTAGAAAAATAATATTTAGTTTTTCAAAGCAAAAATGCATATCTTCTTTGAACTCTGCATAATCAATAATGTTACTTGTTCATCATAGTAGTTCTTCAATGTTTAACACGGGAGGGGCTAATATGTCGCACACATTTAGACATTCAATTTTAAAACACTAGAATGTCAAGCTAACCTTGAAACCGTATACCCTAAATAACAATTTGTTAGTGAAATATAACAAGACGGCTCCAAATTATCAAGTTTAACTCTTAGCCTAAATGTTCCAATCTCAAGCCCGTAAGATTTGAATTAGGTTAGTTTCCTCAGGTAAACATAGAGAAGAGGTATTGTTGAGAATCAATACATAGAACTATCTGTAACTGAGTAAGAAGTTGAAGCACTCTGCAAATGAAAGAATTAGAATTTACACTTGACAAAAAATAATTTAATATCTCCTATAATTACCGAACAGCTGCATTTCCTTTTCCTGATTTAAGTAGGTAGGCATTTGGACAATACTTAGATGAAGTTGAAAAAAGAGTATTTGTAAGTTGAAGTTGAAAAGAGTAATTTGAAGTTGAAGTTGAAAAAGAGTAATTTGAAGTTGAGGTTGTGTTTGGACATAACTTCACTTGGGAAATAGTTTATAAAAGTTGAAACATTGTGAGTAGAAACCACTATTTCACTTGAAATACTCCTCAAACCAATATCTCAATAGTTTACCAGTAATTATTGAAGTTAAGTATCTGAGATACTGAAATCATAGTACTTTCAAACTTTAGTATATGCATTAGGAGAAAAGTAAAGCAGGTGATATTAAAGAATTTAATGGAAGTTCATTTTACCAGTAATTCGTTAGTGACCATATATTGCTGCTTTTCACAGCTGGAAGTAATTCAATATTAGAAAACAAGAATACTTAAAGAGTATAGAAACTTATAGAGATATACCCTGTTGATTTGTTTCTTGTTCTTGTACTTGTGGCTCATACAGTTTTGCAGGATCCACTCCATCGGCAACCCTGTCTCGTAGTCCTTTCATGCATAGCTGTTCAAAGATAAAAGAAAACTTTGTAAGCTTGATAATTATAACATATTAACATAGAATCTTTAATACTTGTTATGTATTGGGGTACACAGCCTGTTGCCTAAAGTGTGATTAATCTGGTTAAAAGTCAGCTATGTAATCTGTGTTAAGTGAATATTACACTCATATAACAGGTTTTCACAACAGAATGCTATTTAGCAACAAATGATGCAATTATGGCAATAAAATATGCAAAGAAATCCTAGAGGACATTTGGACATAATATCCTAAACACAACATCTAGGTGAAGGATTTCCATAGAGAACATTCACTAAGAGAAAGAATGCCTTGTTGAAAGATGAAATATCTTCTACTCTCACCCCTGTACTACTTTTCATTCAAAAGTACGAAAAATGAAAAGAAGGAAGAGGAGTTTACTGAAGGGGAGAGGTCATTACCTTGTTTGATCATGAGTAAGTAAATGAAGAAAAGAGAAAAAGTGGTGGGCTTGAAATTTAATGTGCTCAGCCTCTTAATATTAAGAGAACACCTAGAAGCAAATGACGAGATGATTTTTCATCCACGTAAAAAATTGGTATTTAATCTAAAGAAGTGTTGTCCATCTACAAGAATAATTACCTCTTAGTTCTTATATGACAGGATGCATATGATTAAGTTATGAGATATCTATTCGCAAATATCAAACTAACACAATCAAGAGAATTTCAAAATATGGATAACTTCTAGGTCACAGATACTGTCAATTTTACTAGATGTAGATACATCTACTTCTTAAAACATCATAAGAGTACAACAAAATAGTTCTAGACTTCTAGTAACTCGTTGACTTAGGTTAAAAAGCACTGTCGGTATTTTTTTTCCAAGACTGACTATTCTGTTTAGACATGATTAAAGCGTCTCCATTTTCAAAAAGCTTTCATTTCCATATATTCCAGTTAATGATGCAGGCACGCAGCTCTAGTGAAAGCCAAGAAAACAATAAATTTAATTGAAATATGATACACATTCATCACAAGTGTATCTAACAAAATTGGAATATCAAAGCTGGGGAAGTGAAAGCAGTTACCTTAACTCTCTTTGAGCCACCAAGTCTTTCCACCTTATGAATGAACTGATCGAATGAGTAATAAGGAAGTAACCCTGAGTGCCATTCAGCATATAAGCCAAGTAGGTATCCCAAGTCAGCAACCTGCAACATATTAAGATTGCACTATGAACAAATTACTCAATGGTGGAGTACCACTAGTATAAGTACATATGCTTCCAAAATTGTTCATTTTATAGCAAGAATGCAACTAAAAGGATGGCGTATCACATAACCAAAATGATGGACTGAGCATTCTAACTTACCAATCTTAATAAGACATAAGATGAATGATTGTTACTTTTCTTTTCCACTTGCACAAAACAGGGAGCAGCAAGTCTGCTTACTGCCACAAAATGTTTATAAAATAAAACTAATAGTACTGACATGTTAGGTGCTTAAAAAGTGTATGTTAATCTGGATCAAATAAAATAAAATTAAAATAAAACCCTGGAAAAACAAAATTGTATTTCTACAAATTTGTATTCACTATATATATTTAGTGGATTTTTTAGTACATATAATAGGTCTGAGCAAAAGGTAGTGCACATAGGTTACAGCGTGGATCAGCCTCTGTACCTCATGACCGCCGCCGCGATATTTGAAAGCACGGGGAAAATGGCGGAGAATGTAACCAAGTCCTTTATCAGAGAGAAGGATATCCGGAGTTAGCTTAGGCATTGACCTAGGAACTTTCTTCGGCTTAGAGGCAGAAGCTCCGGCACCGGGAACGGATCCGGATCCGGCATCGGCGCCGGACTTTGAAGCATACGCCTTCGTGGTATTGGGATTAGGTTTATCGGTACTGTTTGGATTGGAAGGGCAATCTCTTGACCAGTGACCTGGGCGACCGCACTTGTAGCAACCTGTAGGCGCTGAACCACCGCCGCCGCCATTGCCGGATTTTTCCATTTTCTCGTTTTTGCACTCTTTGAGATTCAGGTTTTTAGAGTGGAATGATTTTTTTCATTTCTGGTTGTAAAGGCGAAATTAAAGAATTTGATGTTTTTCAGTGTTTGGCGGGAAATAGAGGAGGGAAACTGTGAGAGAGTGAAAGGAGGGCCGATGGGTATTAATGGGTCACTGGGCCGGATGTTCATAATGGGCTAAAAGATTGGACCGTATGATGTTAAAATATCATGGTATAGCCAGTTTTCACACTGGTCAATGAAAAATAGCCAGCGTTTATCAAGTCAATGAAAAATAGCCACTATTTTGCTGCAACAGGGACCGGTCCAGTATAATATACGGGAGTTATGGTGCATTTGTGTACGAACTCCAGCATATTATGCTGGACCGGTATACTTTGCTAACTCCTGTAAAATTTGCGGGAGACTGGAGCACCAGTGCTCCAAACTCCAGTATATTATATTGGACAATTATACTTGCTGGAACTCCCGTAAAATTTACAGGAGTTCCAGCATAATTATGCTTGAACTCCCGTAAAATTTGCGGGAGTTCCAGCATAGTTATCCTGGAACTCCCGTAAAATTTACGGGAGTTCAAGCATACTTATGTCTGGTACTCCCGTAAAATTTGCGGGCGTATTTTTCCGGATTTTGAACAGTGTTTTCGCTCAGATTTAAAGTGGCTAAATTTCGATGACTTTTGAAACTTGGCTATTTTTCAACGACCAGTGGTAAATCTGGCTATTTTTGAATTTCTCCCCGTATGATTCGCTCTTTATACATTTTGTTTGGGATAAGTTACATATTTGGCTGGTCAACCAAACTTTATTACATCCTCTAGCCCAAATATACAAGAAATATATATATATTGAGGCTATAATTTTTTAAAGCAGTTATGTAGTTTTTCCATTTCGTTTTGGGGGAAGTTACATATGTGGCAGCTCAATAAAATATATTTACACTAGCTATTCACTATACATACACACTTATATGTACTAATTATATATGTGTAATTCTATACTAACTACACATATATTTATTAAAGGTATTAATCGTGCCGGGCCATTAACAACCCAGTTCGACCCTGTTCAGCCCGGTCCGATAAGGCGTGGGACGATTTGGCTAGAGTAGGGAGTTATTCCGAACGGGGTCGGGCCTTTTTTTGTACCGGTGCACCGGAACGGCTAGTCCAGTAACTCGTTCATGGGTTTTAATCGGGTTCTAGCCCGGTCCAGCCCGGTTACCATTGCAATTTTTTTAAAATTCTGGCCGTTGCCAATGGTCAAAATAAAAAATGACTGTTGGGCAACAGTCATTTTCTGCATTTTTTAGTCATTTCGGCATACCCCTTACTAATAACCCCCTCCCACCCACCACCCCTAATAATGATAAATTATATTTTTAGCCTTTTAAAAACTATAAATAGCCCCCCCCCCCTCCTCTTCTTCATTTTTTCTCACAAACTTGCTCTCTTCTTCTACTCTAATTTTCTCTCAATTCCCTCCTGATTATTAAATTGCTTATTGCTGTCAAGTTCTCAATTAATTATTACTTCAAGTTTATCAATTATTTATTGTAGCCACTATAAATTACAATTATCAAGTGAAGTGTGGTATCATCAAATACAATTGAAGTGTGATATCAAATTTAGTGCGACATATGGACTCCCGGTACACTCGTTCCATCTATTTCTCTTCTTTGGTGTTTATTTTTATTTTATATTTAGAAGTATTAATTTACTTTTTTTAAATTTAATTTACATAATGGATATATTTAGAGCAGTAAAAAAATTGTACTAGTAGGGTGGTACTAGTAAGAATAAAAATTCTAAAAGAACAAAAGCTGGTGGTGGTTCTTCTAGTAGCACTACACATTTCTGAAAGTTCAACTAAAAATATAAATGTGGGTTATGAGCAACTTCAAGAAGATTATGGTATAGATGATAATGTAGATGATATTGAGTCACCTGATAATATTAAAACACCACTATCTACACCTGATACTGCTAGTCAAAATACTAGGGGTGGCGGTCGTGGTAATATAGGTAGGTGTAACAACCTGGCCGGTCGTTTTGAGAGTTTGAGCCCTTATCCCCTCTAAACTGCTTCCCCCGTATCTATTTCTACTATTGTGACTTGCCGGGAAGTTTCATTTTGGTTTTTGGAGTGTTTTGGGACACTTAGTCCCTAAGTGGAGGCTTAAGTCTTAGAATTGGACCATAGTCGGAACTGTGTGAAGACGACTCTGAAATGGAATTCCGTCGATTCCGTTAGCTTCGTCGGGTATTTCGGGCTTAGGGGTGTATCCGGATTGTGTTTTGAAGGTCCGTAGCTCATATAGGCATGAAATGGCGAAAGTCGAATTTTTGGAGTTTTGGACCGGTAGTGAAATTTTTGATATCGGGGTCGGATTCCGATTCCGGGAGTTGGAGTAGCTCCGTAATGTTGATTATCACTTGTGTGCAACTTTTGGGGTCAATCGGACGTAGTTTGATTGGTTTCGACATCGGTTGTCGAATTTGGAAGTTTCTAGTTCATTAAGTTTGGATTGGAGGGTGATTTGGTTTTTTAGCATTGTTCGATGTGATTTGAGGGCTCGGCTAAGCTCGTATGGTGTTTTAGGATTGGTTGGTATGTTTGGTTGAGGTCCCGGGGACCTCGGGTGAGTTTCGGGTGGTTAACGGGTCATTTTTGACTTTGGAGAGATAACAGATTTTGTTGGTTTTTGTTGCAGAAGTTTGTTCTTCGCGTTCGCGAAGAGAAGCCCGTGCTCACAAAGAAGAGTTGGGACGGGAGAAGAAATTGCTCTTCTCGTTCGCGAGAAAGGGACGCGTTCGCGAAGATTTGGCTTTCAGTGTATCGCGAACGCGTGAATGGCATCGCGTTCATAGAGGAAATGGAACAGTAGGGACCCCAGGAATTTGTTTTACGCGTTCGCCTGGAGAAGGACGCGTTCGCGAAGGGTCTGGCAGGTGAAGCTACGTGTTCGCGAGAGGACACTCGCGTTCGTGAAAGAGGAAATTTGAGCAGTGGATTTTTGTGCTTCGCGAACACGAGGCTTTGAGCGCGTTAGCGAAGAAGGGCGTACTCGGGCACAATTTAAAGTTCAAAAATGAGGGTTTTGAGTTCATATCACAAAATTGAATTGGGAGCTCGGTAGAAGGCAAGAATTTCGAGAGATTTTTCAGGGAAGTCATTGGGCAATGATTCCTAACTCCTCTATGGTTATATCCCACTAATCTATGCTTAATTTCATCATTTAATTTCGGATTTGGGGTGAAAATTTGGAAATTTGAGAAAAGTTCTTAGGCCGAATTTTGGGGTGTCGAGATTTTGGTATCGGATTTGTGTAAATTTGGTATGATTAGACTCGTGAGTGAATGGGTGTTCGTATTTTGTGACTTTTACGCGATTTTGAGACGTGGGCATGGGGAGGCTATTTGGGCCTTTTTTCTAATTTCTTGCCTTAGCTTTGATTTCGTTAGCTAGATTAGTTTCTTGTAGCTATATTTAATTTATTTAATTGGTTTTGGCTATATTTGGGCCATACTGAGCTGGATATTCGTGGAAAGAGCATTATTACGGATTGATTTGAGCTTGGTTCGAGGTAAGTGGCTTACCTAACCTTGTGGGGGGGAACTCCCCTTAGGATTGGTACTGTTTGATATATGAGCGCCATGTACGTGAGGTGATGAGTATGTGCAGGGGCTATTTGTTGTAAAACTCCGTTTTTCACTAAGTCATAACCTGTTTCTCCTTGTTTGAACTACACTAGCATATGTAACTATCTTGTTTAGATTAGAAAAATATGCCTACGTGTTTTAACTGCCTATTTGAATTCTGTGCAGCATGTTTAGTAAAATTACCTGCTTTCTTCGATTTGAACTTAGTCTAAATTGTAGGTTTTCTTGCTATAACTGTTGTTTATATTGGTTGAGCTGCATATTTACTTTGGGACTACGGAACGTTATTCCGGGAGATCCCCCTGTACTGCATATTTACTTTGGGACTACGGAACGGTATTCTAGAAGATCCCCCAGCACTGCATATTTACTTTGGGACTATGGAACGGTATTCCGGGAGATCCCTTGCATATTTACGTTTGGGACTACGGGACAGTATCCCGGGAGATCCCCTATTGTTATCACCGTGTTCTGAGCTATTGTCTTTCATTGATTCTATTCCTGTTAGATTTTCGTATTTATTTTTACCGTGATATTTCATTTTGTCTTATTTCATTATATTTATACCAGTAGGGCCCTGACCTGATCTCGTCACTACTCGACCGAGGTTAGGCTTGTCACTTATTGGGTACCGTTGTGGTGTACTCATGCCCTTTCCCGCACATATTTTTCGTGTGTAGATCCAGGTTCATCGTACCAGCCTCATTACTAGTTGCAGTCGATGCTGCTCGTTGGTGACTTCAAGGGATATCTGCCCGCGCCCGCAGATCCTCGGAGTCCCCCTCTATCCCCTTATGTTCATTTTTCCCTCTTTATGTATAAATGATGTACAGAATAGTTAAGACTTCTTAGTAGCTTGTGACTTGCGGGTTTCCGGGTTTTGGGACTTGTTTTCGTACATTTCAGAAGTGATAATTGTATATGCCGAGTGACATTCAATTGCTTATTAGATATTGTTACTGTTAGTAGTTAATGTTCATGCTTTTGTTTCATTTCCGCAAAGTCTTAGGCTTACCTAGTCGTAGAGACTGGTGCCGTCATGACAACTCACGGAGGGAGAAAATGGATCGCGACAGTAGGCCTCCTCTCCTATTATAAAGAATCGAAGATTAAGAAATAAGTGTTGGTAATTTTTAGAATGATTATAAGAAGATAGAAATTATGTAAGATGTTCTATTTGCCAAGACGTTTATAAACATGAGACCGGAGGTAGGCAAGGGGGAATAAGCCAACTTCGTAGAAACATGGTAGATAACCACCAAATTATATAGGGTGCTGATGAATAATCTGGCCAACAAAAACTTAACCAGAGTAATAGCGGTTTATTGGGTAAATACTATATATTGAAAGATCGGGAGGAATTTGCTAAAATGATTATTTTAATTTGTTTACCTTTTATTTTTGCTGCTTTACCACATCTTATTACTTATATTCAAAGGATTTATAACCCTTTATTTAAAGGTACTCCTATAAATATTTGTAGAGTTGATATCTTTAGGCTTTTTAGATAACACCCCATATATATCTGTTAGTTGTTAGCTAGTCTTTCTTGTAGAGTTTCTGTTACTTCTGATATTGGTCGTGCTATTAATGGAAATGATTATTTGACTTTACATGCCATTGGATAGATGATAATTTTTGTATGCAAAAACGTATTATTGCTTTTAAATATGATGAAGATCAAAGTCATGCTGGTGTATTTATAACTAATACTATTCATAAAGTTGCTATATTTTACAATCTTGAAGAAAAAATTTGTGTATGTCTCTTTACCATCAAAATCGAATAACAATTGAATTTATAAGTGGTTTTATGGATACGTGGTTTAATTTGACACAAGGCGATAGATTGAATTATAAGTAAAGTAAACAATAATAAAGTAAATTCAAACTGTGTGACTTGAACAGTTATAGCCTTGAGAAATATATCTCACTCGAACTGAATATGATCCAAATAAAATCAAATACAGAAGAACAATAACTTGCAGAAAGAAATAATATTATAGTAATACTTTTGGGATGCATGTTACAATGTCTATTACAAAGAGTCAGACCCCCTTTATATAGTAGGGGAATCCTGCTTTAGATACAATTTTATAAAAGGTAAGAAATCTCATGATTTGCTAATTAATCGATCTCTCATTTATATGTGCCGAGATTCTGCCGTGATATATGACCGGTTGCTGATATTTCGGCCTTTCCATTATTGGATCCGATAATGTTTCCTCGAGCTTATTCGGGTCGGGGTCGATTCTGGAGTCACGGGCTCGAAGATCTTGAAGACATATGTTCTGAGTTCGTACTTTGGTTCGATGGAACCCGGGGTCGATCTTCAATCCATCACGTTTTGGCCCCAATTAGTCATGCAATAGATGAGCCCGATTTTGACCGTATACAGATAGTCCCCTCATTTTTCGTAGTGTAAGCGATGAGAAACAATATGAGCTCTTGATCCCGATCTCGATACTTCCCGTCAGAAATGACAAAAATAGACGAAACTTCTCGTCAGTCGCGTCTTAATGGCATTAAATGTACGTCAGTCACTGGTCGGACACTATAGACTTTGAACCGTCATTTGAAAACTATAAATACACCATCCTTCATTCATTCATACTTTAGTTTAAACTTCTTCTACTCTTGTTCTTAAAATTTTTTGCACTCTTTAACACTTGTACCAGATTTCTTGAGGCTTTTGGAAGAACTTTTCACTTGTCTCCACTCCAAAACACTAAACATAACCTTTTAACCTCCTCTTCTTCACCTCTATTCAAAAGAAAAACAAATGGCGAAGACTTCTAAGACAGTTCCATCAGAAAGAAACCGCCTCTTCATCGCGGCTGGCCGGCGAGGAACCAGTGGGAGAACCTCACCCTGAAGTGTTTGTTCCTGGTGGGTGCTCGACTGGTGCTGAATTCAAGGTCGAAAAAACTTCCTCGGTACTGGGTCGATGTGAGCCGATCTCGAGATACATATGCTCGATCACTGACAGTCTCCTCTCCAAGGTCAAGGAGGATTGCAACTGGGTTGAGAAACACGTGTTTGTGCCTACGCCTGAGAGGAAGCGATCACTACCCAAGTCGAGGGTTTTTAAATGTTTACACTTATCCCTTCACGTTGGGCCCCTTAGATCCGGTCATCATTACCTTTTGTAAGAGGTATGAGGTGACCCTCGGTTAGATTCATCCCTCTTTCTGGAGGATAGTAATTCTCCTCTGTTTTTTTGTACACAAAATCAAGGGGTGTCCCTTCACCCTTGATCATCTCATGCGCTTGTATAGTCCCCGACTCTACCGAGAGGGATCAATAAAACTTGCCCGTCGGGCCAGTAAGGCCCCGTTCTCGAGTATAGACGAGGATCAGGACCGAGGCTGGTTGGGCCGATTCGTTCGAGTGAAGACCTTAGATTTAATCCCGGTTGAGGACATGCAATTTCCCGAGAAATGGAACATTAAACGTAAGTATAACCTTGCCCTAAATATTTCGTTTATTGCATTTCTTTTTTCCTCCCTTCTTATCAATGTTTTGTGGTGCGGCTGTTGCTCGGATGGCGGCTGCAGTTCCTCAACTCAAGGAGTGGGTCGAGGGCCTCGTGTCATAAAAACCTTATTTCGAGCGTGCGTGGCACGAACGGTCGAAGGGCTGGTGGGAGGCCCGTTCCCATGGTAAGTTTCCCTTTTCGAGTTAACAATATTGGGTTTTTCCCTCGTGCCATTGAGTTCTTATTCATTTTGTTTTCTTTTGCAAGTCTTACTAAGGATGTTGCTATAAGTCCTCCATCCGGTGATGAGGATGTGCCTGTTGAGTCCCCTGCTCCGAGGCAGGGTGATGAGAAGAAAAGGAAGAGGGTCCCGAGTTCCCCGAGCTCGGAAAAGAAGAGAACAAAAAAAGTCTGGTGCGTAAACCTAAGGGTAGCACCAGTGCTCGGGCGCCCTCTTCGGACTCTCTCCATCAGCTCAAGGATGAGTCAGAAGAAGAAGAAGAAGAACTCTCCGAACTGGTGGCCCGTGTTCGGTCGGGGCTCGAGGTACGAGGGGCCCCAAACCGATGAGAGCTAAAACTGGACTGCCTCGACTCGGGAAGGTCGATGGTGGAGCTTTATCCAAAGCTTCCGGCCCAGAAGGAGGCGAGGCTGCTTTGCCTCGAGATAGGGAGGCCGAGATCGTAGCCGGTTCTTCCCCGACAGCGGATAGTGCTCCGAAGGGCATACCCGGACTGATAGACCTCTCCAATTTGCCACTATTTACTGAGTCTATGATTGTCGATGCTCAGGCGCTGAAAGAATAATCCAACGAAGATCCACAAGGGGCGGTAGACCCCTTTAAAAAATTCTTTGATGGCGTAGACTCTACCGCCATGGAGGACGTCACCGGGTTGGGTGATATATCGGTGCCGAAGATGAGCCCATCATTGGGGACGAGTAGTCTTACCTCGAGCCTGAAACTAGTCAACCGCTTCCCAGCCCCGAGTTTGAATCCAGACCGGATGTCGTCAATCGTTATGTCCATTCCAGAAGATGCCCGAGTTCTTTCCACCCTCGTGGGGGTGGCCAGTCACCTTCGGTTCTTGGTGACCGAGGAGGATCAGGCAAGATGAACGGGGTGGAAATGCTTTGTTTATCAATGAAGCCCAGCATGCATTAAATCAGGTAACCTCAAATATCTTTTAATAATTTCCAATGTGTATTAGATTATTTTGTAGATGGTCATAACTCCTCTCTCTGTGTTTGTAGGCTTCGGTACTCCACCATAAGATGTTCCTCCGATACTAGGAAGAGCTGAACCAGTACGAGGCCGAGATTCGAGGGCTCACTGAGAAAGGAGATGCTTACAAACTTCTTAGTGAGCAAAGAGAAGGGGAGGCTAAGGGCCTCCGGGCTGAGTTAGAGGTAGCTCGGAAAGAGCATGCCGATCTGCCTGAGTAGGTAAGAAGAATTTTTGAAGTTAGTGACGACAAATCGGACATGGTGACTAACGGTCTGAATCCGCAGGTCCAACAGAATATTGACAAGATCGGGCAGCTCCGGGAAGAGGTAGATGCGGTAAAGGCTGAGGCTGAAGAATGGAAAAAGAACATGGACCGCCTGGCCTCAGAAAAGAAGACCGCCCGGGCCCAACTGACTTCAGATAAAGTCCAACTCCAAGGTATAAAGGAGAAGTCCTTGGCGCAGGCCAAGAAGATCTATAATCCCAGTTGAATTCGGCCGTCTCTGATCGAGATAATCTGGTCACGGAGCTTGAAGTGGCCAAGTTAGAGGCCAAAGTGATTAAGGCTGATGTTGATGAGGCAGTGGCCATTTATAAGGCCGATGCCGAGGCGGCTCAGGTTCGAGCAAATCATCGACATGCTAAATGGCAATCTCAAAAGGAGGCCCTTTAGGAAATTCATACTCGGGGTTTCGACCCATCAGTTGAGATCGAGAACGCCAAGGAGCTTGAAGCTGAGGCTAAAAAGTTGGCTTATCCCGAGGATGATAACAACTCCGAGGGTTTAAGCGAGTTCGAAGACGGAGGAGATCCCGAGGGTGAAGACGTTGCCCCCGACAAGGACCAGGCCACTTAGGCCTTTAGATGTTTTTGTTTATGCATTTTGTTGAGGCCGTTCGGCCTTTGTAAAAAATTTCATCACGCTGTTTGGCCCTTGTAAAAAGAATTTTGTATAAATATACAAGGCTTTCTTTCCCTTTCGCGGCTTTTGAATTTTTCCCTTTGCTTTATTATTTGTATTCACAAAGATCGGAATGCCTTAGCACAAAATAACTGGGTTATGTTCAAAGGTTCAAACAAACCTTGCCTTTACATTATTCTGTTTTAAGGCATTTTGGAGGTTCAGTGTTACTGGAAACTTCCTTCCAAAGCAAGTAATTGAGATTATAGTTCGCCGAGGGTTGCCTTTAGAACCGGTTATGAAAATTTTCTTTTTGAAGGACCTATTTTATTACGGGTCTCGAACGCCTCCGAGCCGTGTTAATATGATCGTAGCCTTTTAGTTCGGGTGTCGTCCAGTGGGCTTGCTTTCCCGAGTTATCCAGGCTTTCCTAAGATAACAGTCCCCGATTGGCCGTGGCCTTTAAAATTCGGGGGTTGCCTAATAGGTCTTATGCCCCCGAGGTCTAATAGCTTGGACCGTTCGAGTTTGTTTTTGGATGGCAGTCCCCGAGTGAGAGAGCGATTGTTCGATCTCAGGTTAAGGCGGCCCTTGGGCTCGTTACCTTTAGGGGATCGGAAGCAGGGAATTCCTTAAGAAATGTAAAGAAGAAATTTCGAAAGACAAGATGATTGCATGGAAAAGACTTCTCTTTATTCTCGTGTAAAACAGTTATACATGCGTACATGCTTTATGCTAGGGCTCGAGCAATCTATGTGGGCACGGTTCATTTGACCGATTGGCCCTTACAATAAATCCTACCTATCGAGACCCTTCCATTACGAAGTACTTTCCTTGCTAAAGTCGATATCCGAGGGTAATGCTCCCCAGTATTCGAGGTTGATTATAGAGAGAAGCCTCAGATACTGTTGATGCGATACTTAACACCGATTCATGACCGACCTTCTATTCTAAGTTAGCACGATCCAACGTTCCCTCGTTAAAACCTTGCCGAAAAACCCATTTGGGACAAAATCGGTTCAAGGGAAAAAGAGTGCAACGCGTGCTTTTAGACCAAAAAAGTCGTTCCACTTTTTGTTGATTACATGTAAGTGTTAGTCCAAAAATAAGTAAAAAGGAAATGAATGGGGTCGTACCGTAGCAGTAGTATCGTTTCAAGTGAGTTACGTTCCAGTTATTCGGTAGCCTTTCACCATTCGTTGCCCCGAGCTTGTACGATCCTTTCCCAGTGACCTAGAGAATTTGGTATGGTCCTTCCCAATTTGGACCCAACTTCCCTTCATTCGCATTGCTGGTGTTTAGTGTTACCTTCCTTAGTACTAAGTCCCCGATGCTGAAGTGTCGAAGGTTGGCCCTTCGATTATAATACCTTTTGATTCGTTGTTTTTGGGCGGCTAACCGGACAAGGGTGGCTTCGCGCCTTTCATCTAATAATTCTAGGCTCCTGTTCAAGGCCTCATCATTCGATTCCTTGGTAGCATATCAAAATCTGATACTTGGTTCACCGACTTCGACCAGTATTAGAGCTCCGACACTGTAAACCAACAAAAATGGGGTGGCCCCGGTACTGGACTTTGAGGTCGCACTGTATGCCCATAGGACTTCGGGTAGGATTTCCTTCCATTTTCCTTTGGCGTCAGTTAACCTCTTTTTGAGGTTTTGGAGTATGGTTTTGTTGGTCAATTCTGCTTGTCCGTTCCCACTAGGGTGATAAGGTGTTGACATGATCCTTATGATCGTATGGTTTTCGAGAAACTTGGTCACTTTGCTGCCGATAAATTGTTTCCCGTTGTCTTACGATTTCGGACGGCATTGCGAACCGACATATGATGTGGTCTCAAATGAAGTATGACTTTCTTCTCCCTGACCTTCTCGTACGCCTTTGCTTCAACCTACTTAGAAAAATAGTCATTCATAAATAATGTAAATTGAGCCTTACCGGGTGCCCATGGAAGAGGGCCGACGATGTCCATTCCCCACTTCATGAATGGCCATGGTGACAAGACCGAATGCAACAGCTCCTCGGGTTGGTGAATCATCGGAGCATGTCTTTGGCATTTATCACATTTTCGTATGAACTCCTTCGCATCTTTTTCCATGTCGATCCAGTAATAGCCGGCTCTGATTACCTTTCAAACCCATGATTCGGCGCCTGAATGATTTTCGTAGGTGCCCTTGTGGACTTCCCTCAGAACATACTCGGTATCTCCCGGTCCCAGACATATTGCTAGTGGACCATAGAACATTCTTCTGAACAAGGTTCCATCTTCGGACAAGCTGAATCGGGCTGCCTTTATGCGTAGGGTCCTCGATTCTTTTGGATTTGAGGGCAGTTTCCCGGTATTCAAATACTCTACGTACTTGTTTCTTCAATCCCAAATTAAGCTTGTGGAGTATATTTTGACGTGACCTTCTTCTACTACCAGTCTCATGAGTTGTACAACTGCCCCCGAGTTGAGTTCGTCGTCTTAAACCGATGAACCTAAGTTTTTGCAAGGGCATCAACCTCACTATTTTGATCTCGAGGTACAAACGGCAAAGTCTATTCTTTGAGCCGGTGTAATGTTACTTGCAACTTATCTAGGTACCTTTGCATTTGTTCTTCTCTGACTTCGAACGTTCCATTAACTTGGTTCACCACAAGGAGGGAGTCACACTTAGCTTCGATCACCTCCACCCCCAAGCTTTTGGCCAGTTCGAGACCTGCAATCATGAACTCATATTCGGCCTCGTTGTTAGTCAATTTCACAGTTCTAATGGATTGTCTAACTATATTGCCTGTGGGTAGCTTTAGTACGATGCCATGTCCGAACCCCTTTACGTTCAAGGCACCCTCCGTAAAGAGGGTCCAGATTCCCAAAGACGTCCCTGAGTTTACCAACAATTCTCTTTCAACTTCGGGTATCACCGCCAGCGTAAAGTCGGCCACGAAATCTGCCAAAATTTGAGACTTAATGGTTGTCCGGGGTCGATACTCAATATCGTACCCGCTGATTTCCACAGCCTATTTGGCCAATTGTCTCGAGAGTTCGGGTTTATGCATTATATTTCGCAATGGGTAAATTGTTACAACACATATAGGATGGCACTGAAAATATGATTTCAGTTTCCTAGAGGCGCTTAGCAAAGCGAGCGCCAATTCGTCTAGGTGAGGGTATCTAGTTTCGACCTTACCTAAGGTCCTGCTAACATAATAAATTGGAAATTGCGTACCTTGTTCTTCCCTGACTAGGACTCCACTTACCGCTATCTCCGATACTGCCAAGTACAGGTATAGTTGCTCGTCTATCTTTGGTGTGTGGAACAGTGGTGGGCTCGATAGATATCGCTTGAGTTCTTCCAAGGCCCGTTGGCATTCCGGGGTCCATGTGAAGTTGTGTTTCTTCTTCAGCAACGAGAAAAATTGATGGCTCTTATTGGAGGACCTCAAGATGAATTGCCCCAGAGCGGTAATGCGCCTGGTTAGCTTTGCACGGCCTTCACGTTGTCCACTACCGTGATATCCTCGATAGCTTTGATCTTATCGGGTTTGATCTCGATTCCTCGTTTGGATACTATGAACCCGAGAAATTTACCTAATCCGACTCTGAATGCACATTTCTCCGGATTCAGCTTCGTGTTGTACTTCTTCAATATACTGAAGGTTTCCTGCAAATGCTTTAAATGGTCCTCTGCTCACCGAGACTTAATCAACATATCGTCAATGTAAACATCCATGGATTTCCCTATTTGTTCTTCAAACATTCAGTTTACTAGGCGTTGGTAAGTGGAACCGAAATTTTTAATCCAAATGGCATCACGTTATAGCTATATATGCCATACTTAGTGATGAAAGAAGTTCCTTTTGAAAAAAAAGAGAGGAGATTAATACACCTTACGGGCGATATGTACCCAGTAAAGTGATTAACTTTTGTTGGTGGTAGCTCATGATACCTGCTTAACACAAGAAAATTACATAAAAGGGGCATTATTTATGCAGTAGGTGCTTCATGTATTGCTACAAGATGTGAACCATGTCATAGTATTCTATGCCGTTGACCGAGCTCCACCACGGATGCTATTCTCGGGGTCAGTATGGAGGCTTGTGTTGATAGCCACATGCTAATTAGCGTCCAACGCGTCCGCAATTAGAATTCTGACGGAACGGGCAGTACCTCGTTACCGGGCGCTATGTTATTGTTTTCATCATGGTGACCAGACTCGCCGTCAGTAGGTAGGTGATAATTGTGAGTTTGACATTTTGAGCTTAAGCCTGAAATCAGAGACACTTTAAAGAACAAGTGAAAAATAGTGTGTGTTATGGCAATTCGTATCAAATAACCACTATTATGCTTAGCCCCATGATGGGCGTCGAACTGTTTACCTTAAAAATCGGATAACAATTGAATTTAGAAGTGGTTTCAAGGATACGTGAATTAATTTGACACAAAGCGATAGATTGAATTATTAGTAAAGCAAACAATAGTAATGTAAATTCAAACCGTGTGACTTGAACAGTTATAGCCTTAATAAATAGATCTCACTCGAACTAAATATGATCCAAATAACATAAAATGCAGAAGAACAGTAACTTGCAGAAAGAAAATAATATTATAATGCTTTTGGGATGCTTGTTACAATATCTATTGCAAAAAGTCAGACCCCATTTATATAGTAGGGGAGTCCTGCTTTAGATACAATTCTATAAAAGGTAAGAAATCTCATGATTTTCTAATTAATCGGTCTCTCATTGATACGTGCCGAGATTCCCGCCACGATATCCGACCGGTTGCGGATATTTCGGCCTTCCATTATTGGATCTGATAATGTTTCCCCAAGCTTATTTGGAGTCGGAGTCGATTCCGGAGTCACGGGCTCGAGATCTTGAAGACGTATGTTCTGACTTCGTACTTTGGTTCGATGGAACACGGGGTCGATCTTCAATCCATCACGTTTCGGCCCCGATCAGTCATGCAATAGATGAGCCCGGTTTTTACCGTATACAATGTTATTTGATAATGTTTCTAACAACAATGCTGCTATTTCACTATTAAAAATGCATCTACACCCACCACTTTTTGGAATATTTCATGTTAGGTGTGCATGTCATATTTATACTTTAATTGTGAAGAGTGACCTTGAATTATTTAAAAATGTGATTACTTTAGTTAGAAGAGTTGTTGGTGTAATTCAAGTAAATAATAGAAGTGCTAGATTGAATGTGTTTAAGGATAAATGTGAACAACGTGGACTAAGACCAAGACTCATGTCTAAAGAAATAGTTACTAGGTGGAATTATAATTATTTATTTTTAAGATGTTGTCATAAATATAAAATGCCTATAACTAAAGTTGCTAATTCTCATTGTACCGATCCTAATTGTTTGTTAACATCTAGTACTTGGAATGTCATTGAGGATGTTGTAAAAAAAATTAAAAAAAATTATATAGCTACACTTAAGTTTTCTAGAGCTTATTATCCTACTATTGCAAATGGTTTAGTACATACATTTGAATTTTCTCCTTTCCTCCATAATTCTAAGAAGAAAGAAGGATATAGTTCCGTTGTTGAATCTATGCTAGATAAAATATAGAAATATTTTAATCCTATTCCCCCTATTTACCTAATTGGTGCTATCTTAAACCCTTCTATCGAGATGGCTACTTGTCTCTAGTTGATTATTGCTTTAAATGCCTATATAGATATTGGACAAATTGACCCCTAATATTGACACTTGCGTTTCTGATCTACACAAATATTTACAAGCTTTATATAATTATTATGCTAACATTATTGATGCTTCTTCTGGTGTAGATGCAAATATATATATTCCTTCAAGTTCAGCTTCTGCATCCGCATCCGGTGCTATGGAAAAAAATGACGGTGTTGAAGATTATCTAATTTGGTCTACACTAAGGGAGCATCAACAACCAGTAACAGGAATATTGATGAACTCCAATTCTACTTGCAAAAGGCAACAGAGCCCCACATAAAGAAATTTCTGCCGCAGTCTTGGTAGAGGACCAACTCAAATCAATTTCCTATTTCTGTCACGACCCAATTTCCCCTATAAGCCGCGATAGCGCCCAACGTCGCTGCTAGGCAAGCCAGCGGGTAACTAGTCATGTATTCATTTCTTTTTAATAATTTTAAAGTAGTTGATTGTTATTTATTAAGTAGATGAGAAGTAGAAATTATGGTAAAATAAGCTTAAACTAATGAAAGAGCAAATACGGTGAAATAAATACTCAAAACCATAAGGTGTCTACTAGCATGTTTCCAAGATCCGATGTCACAAGTGTTTGAACAACTATTAGAATATACAAAACACCTATGCTAATGTCTGAAATAAGATAGACATAAAGTAAATACAAAAGAGAGACTGCGGGTGCTGCAGAACGGACTCAGAGATCAACTCACCACTATGCCTCAGGGCAACGGGGGTGGCCCCGGTACTAGACTTCGAGATCGTATAGTATGCCCACAGGACTTCGGAGAGGATTTCCTTCCTTTTCCCTTTGGCATCGGTCAACCTCTTTTTCAAGTTTTGAAGTATGATCTTGTTTGTTGATTCTACCTGTCCGTTCCCACTAGGGTGATATAGTGTTGATAGTATCTTCTTCATCTTGTGATATTCGAAGAATTTATTTACCTTGACGCCGATTAATTTTTTCCCATTATCGCAATTGACCTCGGTCAATATCCCAAATCGACATATTATATGGTCCCAGATAAAGTCAATGACTTCTTTCTCCCGGATTTTTTTGAACGCCTGGGCTTTGACCCATTTGAAAAAATAATCAGTCATGAATAGTATGAATTGAGCCTTACCGGGTGCCCACAGTAGGGGACCGACGATATCCATTCCCCACTTCATAAACGGCTACGGGGACAAAACTGAGTAGAGCAGTTCTCTTGGTTGATGGATCATCGGGGTGTGTCTCTGGCAGTCATCGCATTTTTGTACGAAAGTCCTTCGCATATTTCTCCATTTCGATCCAGTAGTAGCCGACCCTGATTAATTTTCGAACCAAAGATTCTGCCCACGAATGGTTCCCTCAAGTGCCTCCGTGAACTTCTCTCAAGGCGTATCCGGTATCTCCCGGCCCCAAGCATCTGGCTAGTGAACCATCGAACGTTCTCTTGAATAATGTCTCTTCAACCAAGCTAAAGCTGGCTGCCTTGGTATGCAAAGCCCTCGATTCTTTGGGATCCGAGGGCAGTTTTCGGTCTTCAAGTAGTCTATGTACTTGTTCCTCCAATCCCAAGTCAAACTCGTTGAGTTTACTTCGGTGTGGCCATCTTCTATCACCGATTTCATAAGTTGTACTACTATTCTCGAGCTAAACTCATCAACACCGACCGACGACCCTAAGTTAGCCAGAGGATCAGCCTCACTGTTCTGATCTTAGGGCACATACTGCAGGGTCCATTCCCTAAATTGATGCAGCGCTTCTTGTAATTTGTCTAAGTACCTTCGCATCCATTCCTTTTTCACTTTGAACCTCCCATTGACATGATTTACCACGAGGAAGAGTCGCACTTGGCTTCGATCACATCGGCCCTAAGGCTTTTAGCCAATTTTAGACTTGCAATCATGACTCGGCCTCATTGTTAGTCAATTTCGTAGTTCTAATAGACTGCCTAATTATGTTTCCCGTATGTGGTTTTAATATGATACCGAGCCTGGACCCCGTCGCCTTGGAGGCACCATCGGTGAAGAGGGTCCAGATTCCCAAAGCAGTCCTCGAGGTTAACAATAATTCCCTTTCGAATTCGAATATTAAGGCCGGTGTAAAGTCGGCCACAAAGTCTGCCAAAGTTTGAGATTTTATGGCGGTTCAGGGTCAATAATCGATATCGTACCCGCTGATTTCGACGACCTATTTGGCCAATCGGCCCGAGGGCTCGGGTTTATGCATGATATTCCTTAGTGGGTAAGAGGTTACGGCACATATGGGGCGGCATTGAAAGTATAATTTTATTTTTCTAAAGGAGCTTAGTAAAGCGAGTGATAAGTTTTCCAGGTGAGGGTACCTTGTTTCGGCCTCGCCTAGAGTTCTACTAACATAGTAAATAGGAAATTGCGTACCTTCCTCTTCTCGAACTAAGACTCCACTTACCGCTGTAACGACTCGGCTGGTCGTTTTGAGAATTAAAGTCCCGTTCGACGGCATAAGGTCTTGAGCAGCTTCGTATTATATGATATGACTTGTGTGCATGGTCGAGTTCAGTCCTTGGATGATTCGGAGTCAATTTGGAAGGAATTTTTTTTAGAAGCTTATGCGGTAATAGATGACCGGAATTTGACTTTGGTGTAAACGACTCTGGAATGGGTTTCTGATTATTCTAACAGCTTCGTATGGTGATTTTGGACTTAGGCATACGTCGGGATTTGGATTTGGAGGTTCGTAGGGTAATTTGAAGTATTTCGGCGGAAGTTGGAAAATGTTGAAGTTTGGAAGGTTGGGAGGTTTGACCAAGAGTTGACTTTGGTGATATCGGGGTCAGAATGCGATTACAATAGTTGGAACAGCTCCGTTATGTCATTTGGGACTTTCCTGCAAAATTTGACGTCATTCCGGGTAGATTTGATAGGTTTCTGCGCGAATTTTAGAAGTTGGAAGATTTGAAAGTTCATGAGTTCGATTCATGGTGTGAATCGTAGTTTTGACGTTGTTTGATGTGATTTGAGACCTCAAGCGAGCCGTGTTAGGTTATGGAACTTGTTGGTGTGTTTAGACGGGGTCCCAGAGGCATTGAGTGTGTTTCGGATGGGCTACGGGCCATTTCCCTCTATTTGACTGTTGTTTTCTGATATCTGGTTTCCTTAACCGCGTTCGCATCCAATCCTCCACGATCGCATAGTGTAACTTATGGGGCAGATGATATATACTCTACGCGTTCACATTCTTCTTTTCGCGAACGCGTAAGTGTGTTTATCCATCCTTCGCGTTCGCGTCCTGCTTCACGCGTTCGCGTAGCTCAATTCCTAGGCCATCAACTTTTCCTCTTTGCGATTGCACCCTTCTATACGCGATCGCGTAGCATCAATTTTGGCATTGGTCATTTCCTCTTCGCGATCGCAAATACCTTTCCGCGATCCCGATGCTTTAACACGTGGGTAGAATATAAAGTACTCTATTATGAGGGTTAGCCATTTTTAACATTTTGAGTTCTAGAGCTCGGCTTTGAGCGATTCTTTGTGGGGTTTTCAAGAAAATCAATTGGATAAGTGTTCTTCACCTAGAACTTTATTATATTCCATGATTTTATCTTTATTTTTATCATTAAACTAGTGTTTTGAGTTGAGGAAAAATGGGGATTTTGAAGAAAACTTTCAAAATGTAAAATGATGATTTGAGTGACGAAGTGGTTTGGAATTTGATAATTTTAGTATGGTTGAACTCGTATCGGAATGGGTGTTCGGATTTTGTGAAATTTGTCAGGTTCCGAAGTGCGGGTCCGGGGGACGACTTTTGGGTTGATTTATAGATTTAATAAAGATTGAGGCTTTATTATCCGAAATGGTTTCTTCTGAGTTTTATTTGTGCTTTGAAGTTATTTTGGCTAGATTTGAACCGTCCGGAGGTTATTTCACCCAAGAAGTTCATTTTAGAGTAATTGTCTATCTTCTTTGAGGTAAGTATCTTGCCTAACTTCGTGTAGGGAAACTACCCCTTAGGATTCGAGTCTTCTATGCTAATTGTATCATGTAAAATCCGTGTACGCAAGTTGACGAGTACGTGCTCGGTCTTGTTTGTGAAAAGTTGGCCTTTAGGGTTCTTAGGTCCTTAAATTCACTGAGTATGAAGTTGTTTTTGTTATGATTGAGTTTCCTATTTACTAGTTTCACCTCTACATGCTTTAATTGCAATTAATTGCTTCATGATCCACTCTTATTGCTAATTTGTCTCTTATATGACTTTACTGAAGTTGTTACCTCTTCTATTGCCATGCTATCCCTCCCTAATCGCTTATCCTTAATTGAAAGTATAATTATATCTTCTGTAGTTGTTCATCCTTAATTGAGGTTATGATTGTCTTTTCGCTGCTTATCCTTTATTGAATTTGTTGTATCTCTTTCGTGATTGCTCAACCTTAAAAGAAGTTTAGATATCCTATATCTTGGTTGACTTGTCCTTATTTGGAATTATTGATTCGTGTTATCCCCCTTGTTGTTGAACTGTACTTGTGGGATCATTGTTACGTATTATTTCTCCCTTGTTGAGTTATTCTTATTATGACTAGTATTCTATATAGTGTTTATTCTTCTGAACTAGTTCTACCGTTTCTTTGTGATTGAAAGCTCTTGAGTTGATTTACTTGCCGTACTCTTTTGTTATTATCTTGGTTGTTGTTGTACTCAGTATTGTGATGCACGAGGTTTCTGCCGTGCGGTTGTTATTGTGAGGCATGAGGTTTCTGTCGTGCGGTTGTGGCTGTGTTGCACGAGGTTTCTGCCGTGATATTGTTACTATTGATATGTGCACATGCATCGTGACAAGGCGGGCTATATATATGTGGGTTGCGCATGTGGAGAGAAGAGGTGGGAATGTTATTATGCACGTGTGGCGAGACAAGGCAGGCATTTACTTTATTATTGCACACGTGGCGAGACAAGGTGGGATATGTCGGGGATTTGTTTGTGATGACTCGTGATGGCCTAGGGGAATTCTTGTTGTTGATATTGTGTAGTGGTGTACCTACATGTGTGAGCGTTATCTTGTGAAAAATTGGGGGGAAACATTCTTACGTGCTGCTCATTTTCTCTATACTTACCAGCTGGCATGAATTGTTTTAGGACACTTGCACAAGCATACACGTAGTTAATTACTCCTATCGGTTTAAGAGGATGGATCCTGATATTATTGAGTATTGATGCACACCGTTGTCTACTTGCCTTTTTGTGAGATCGGTTCTATTGATATGTGAGTTGTCCGTGTAAGTTACTAGTTGAAACGAGGGCACAAGATGCCAAGTGTTTAGGGTTCATAAAGTGAGACTCATGACTTGTGAATATAATTGAGGTATGCTACCTCGTGGAGACTAATGAATAGACCTGGGTGATAGAGGTTATTCTTGTCGAGTTGCTACTTGTCTTTACTTTACCTATTTTCATCGGATTTAGACTGTGATCAACTTACTCTACTGTGCTATTACTTGTTGTGCTTCGCCGCTAATTGTTACTTTTGTTTCTCATTGAAAGCACTATGCCATTATTGTCATCATGCGTAGTTTTGTAGAGATATCATACTCTGTTAGTTCTCCACTTGTACTTGTTCAGCTTATCTAGTCCAGTAGGTGTCTTGAATGTCCCTCGCCACTACTCCACTGAGGTTGGTCTTGATACTTACTGGGTACCGCTATGCTGTACTCATACTACGCTTCTGCACAATTTTTTTGTAGATTCAGGTATTTCGAAGTTAGTCGATCGTTAGCTAGCTGTGCGGATTTGTGCTGTGGAGACCAAGGAAATCCTGCTGCTGCTTCGCAGGTTTCGGAGTCACCTTCTGATGTTGTTTTCACACTATTTACCCTTATTTCGAAACAGTTGTATTTAGAGGTTTCTAGTAAACTCTGTAGAGCTTATGACTTGTACTACTGGTTTTGAGATCGTAATTTTGTGTAGATATTTCTATTTCGAATTGTTAGATGTTAGTTAAATATTGTTGTTATTCAGTTAGTATTAGGCTTATCTAGTCCCTAAGACTAGGTGCTATCACGACCTCCCACGGAGGGAAATTTTGGGTCGTGACAACCGCCATATCAGAAACCACCGAGTAAAGGTACAACTGTTCGTCCGCCTTCAGAGTGTGTAGCAGGGGCGCACTCGATAGGTATCATTTTAGCTCTTCCAAAGCTTTTTGGAATTTCGGGGTCCAGAAAAGGTTATTCTTCTTCTTCTTCTTCAATAGTGAGAAGAACCGATGGCTTTTGTCCGAGGACCTTTGATATGAACCAACCTAGGGAGGCTATACGCCTGGTCAGTCTCTGAACGGACTTGACGTTGTCCACCACGGTGATATCTTCTATGGCTTTGATTTTATCTAGATTGATCTCGATCTCTCGATTGGCTACCATAAACCCGAGGAATTTTCCCAATCCGGCCCCGAATGCACATTTCTCCATGTTCATATTCATATTGTATTTCTTCAATATGTCGAAGGTTTCTTGCAAATGTCTCAAATGGTCCTTTGCTCGCAGGGACTTGACTAATATGTCATCATTATAAACTTCCATTCATTTTCCTATATGTTCTTCGTACATCTGGTTTACTAAGCGTTGATAGGTGGCAACGACGTTCTTTAATCCAAATGGCATTATGTTATAACAATAGGTGCCGAATTTAGTGATAAAAGACGTCTTTTCTTGATCGCCCGGGTCCATCCAAATTTGGTTGTACCTAGAATAGGCACCGAGAAAGCTAAGTATCTTGTTCCCGGCCATGGCGTCGATCATTCGATTGATGTTAGGCAAAGGAAAAGAATCCTTAGGGCATGCCTTGTTAAGATCTTTGTAATCTACACATAATCTTAGTTTATTTCTTTTTTAGGCACTACCACTACATAATCTTAGTCCGGGTATTTAACTTCCTGAATAGACCTTATTTTAAGGAGTTTAGATAGCTCGTCCTTGATGAATTCATGCTTGACCTCGGAAAGTGGTCTCCTCTTCTGTTTAACCGAATGGAACAACGGATCCAAACAGCTTATGAGTGGTCACTTCCGGGGGGATCACTGTCATGTCAAGGTGGGACCAAGTGAAACAGTCTATGTTATCTTTAAGAAATTTAATTAGTTTTTTCCTGAGCTCGAGAGTTAACCTCGTGCCCTGGTATACCTTTCGATCTAGTAGGTGTTCGATCTATATGACTTGCTCCAACTCCTCGACCATCGATGTGGTGATGTCTGTATCATCAGGAGCTATGAATGACCTTGGAACTCCGTAATCATCCTCCTCGTCTACTCCTTGCTCCTCCGGTTCGGTCGGCATCGGTGATTGCTATTTGATTTCTTCCTTTCTGGTCGGCTCCGGGTTCTTTGATGTCAAAACTGCGGGCACCAGTATTACCTCGTCGACTGCGATCATTTCCTTTATGGCCGGTTGCTCTCCATAGACCGTCTTGACTCCTCCCAGCGTAGGGAACTTCAGTTCCTGGTGTAAGGTTGAAGGTACCGCCCTCATATTATGAACCCATGGTCTTCTGAATAGAGCGGTATATCTCATGTCCCCTTCGATCACATAGAACGTTGTTTCTTAAATCGTCCGGCGGTGTTTATTGGTAGGGTTATCTCCCCTTTAGTAGTTTCACAGGCCAAGTTAAATCCGTTCAAAACTCGGAGTGATGGCACTATTTGATCCTGTAACCTTAATTGCTCTACGACCCTCGATCTGATGATGTTGGCCGAGCTACCTGGATCAATCAACAAACGTGTAACTCGAGATTTATTAATAGGTACGGATATTACCAATGCATCATTATGAGGTTGTACGATGCCCTCGGCATCCTCGTCGTTGAGAGAAATGATTCCCTCCAGGACATAATCTCGGGTGCGCTTTTCCCTCATGATGGATACTTTAGTGCGTTTTATCATTGGCCCTTGAAGGACATCGACCCCTCCAATGATCATGTTGATGACGTGCTGAGGTTCCTCTTGTTCGGTCTGTTTGCTGGCGTCCATGTTTCTGAAGTGGTTTTTGGCTCGATTACTCAGAATTTCTCGTAGGTGCCCGTTAATAAACAACAGTGCAACTTCTTCTCTAAATTGCTGGCAATCCTCGGTCATATGGCCATGAGTGCCATGATACTTACACATCAAGTTAGGATCTCTCTGGGTAGGGTCGGAATGCAATGGTCAAGGACACTTGGTTTCCTTGATGCGCCCGATGGATGGTATGATGCTGGCAGCATCGACGTTAAAGTTATATTTCGACAATCTTGGTGCTTCCCTGGCTCCGAGCGGTCTGTCGAAAACATTTTTGCTCATCGGAGTTGGTCGTCCTCAACTCTGATTTTCGACTGGTATCTGTTGTGGACGTCAGCCCAAGTTATCACCGGATACTCTACCAAATTTTGTTTTAGTTGCTGCGAAGCCAAGGAGCTTCGAGGTTAAGTCCTTGAGTGAATGCCTGAGCGGCCCAATCATCAGCAACCGGAGGCAGGTCCATCCATTCCATCTGGAACCTCGACACGAACTCCTTGAGCATCTCGTTATCTCTTTGTTTAATCTTGAAAAGGTCCGATTTTTTTGGTTTCGACCTTGATGGCCCCGGCATGGGCCTTCACAAAAGCATCTGCAAGCATAACAAATGAATCAATAGAATTTTAGGGGTAAGTTGTGACTTGTGATATTATATCATTTCTCCTTTTGACAGGGTTTCCCCGAACTTCTTCAGCAACACCGACTCGATTTCATCATTTTCCAAGCCGTTCCCCTTGATGTCACATGTATATGAGGTTACAAGCTCGTTTGGATCCAAGGTTCCATTATACTTTGGAATATCGGGCATATGAAACCTCTTCGGGATCGGCTTTGGTGCCGCGCTCAGAGGGAAATCTTTTGGATAAACTTCTTGGAATCCGGTCCTTTCAAAATCTGGGGGACTCCTAGGATTTGGTCGACCTTGGAATTATTTGTTTCCACCTTCTTGTCGTTGGCCTCAATTTTCTTTTCATATGATTCCACCCGTTTCGTTAACGCCTCAACATTTTCATTACTTTGGGGCTGACTCCGGGGCCGACTTCACCCGACCTCTCGATGGTTTGTTCGTTTCTTCGGGTGCTCTCCCGGGACCGTTCGGGCTTGACCATGCCAGGGACATGGCCTTGATTCTATAGCTGCACTATCGCCTCCTGTTAAGCTTGCAATATTTTGAAGATTAGCCGCAGACTTACCCTATCACCTTCGCCCTCGGGCGTCTTTCGAACTGTTGGTCGGGGACCTCTGCGAACGCTGTTTTCGGGGTTAGTTGGTAGGTTGACGTTGATAGCAACTTGTGGATTGGCATCGATCAGATCGGCAGTTGGGGCCCCATTGGGATCAACAGGGGACACCTCATTTCTAGGCCACCAGATTGTTGTTTTCGCCATGATGGCCAGACTCAGCCTCAACGTTCAAGTTGGCAGACTGAGGATTCAACATTTTTAAGCTGGCCTGAAATTGAGACCTTAAAGAACAAGCGTAAAACAGAGTGTGCTATGGAGATTTATATCAAACCACCACTATTATCCTTAGCCCCATAGTGGAGGCCAAAATGTTTACCCTTAAAATTGATAACAATTGAATTTATATGCGATTTAAGAATATGTGGATTGACTCAACACAAATAATCAAGAATGTTAGATAAACGAGTTAAATATAGAATGAATAACCAAACCAATTGTGATGTAATGTTCGAGATTAGATTTATGCTGAACAGTAATTTTTCCCTCGAACAACAATAAAATAAGAACTTTTCAATAATTAGAAAGTAGAGAAATAAATTTGTATTGCCTTGGTATGCGTATTACAATGTCCTTTGTCGAAGAAAAAACTTTCCCTTTATATAGTAGGAGAGTTTCACCCCTAGTACAAGTCTAAAAAAGGTAAAATCATCCTCTCTCGTTAATTATTGATCTATAACCGCCGTCAAGTGAGATCCATGCCATGATATCCGGTTGGTCCTGGATATCACAGCCCTCTATCCGTCGCCTTCAACCGTTCATGCGCTTCCCGAAGTCTCAGAACCCATCCCGGGTCCGGGGTGCATCGTTTTATCAAGTCTGATGGCGAGCATTCCGTTCGGGCCTTGGTACAAGAAGTTCTCAGCTTCGATTTCGATCTCGTGTATTCATATCCTTGCTTCGTTTGACCCACCGGGAAATCGGGGTGTATGTTACTCCCGGTTTCACCCGTATATAGATACATTGCATCCGCCTCTGATCCCGAACCCATAAGGTTCAAATCTTGGCTTTGTCTCAGTGCACGGAGTCACTCCATTTTGCTAGCTCTTTACTAACCCAGTAAAGAACAACTCAGTGTAAAGAAAAGAAACAAACTTTCCACAACAGATAGGGGACACTTTATCTTTCAAAAAAGACAAAAAAGAAAAGAAGAAAAGTAACCCACAAAGGACTCTTTTAACTTTACATTATTATTTATTAATAATACCAACAAGTTCAGCTTAATATATAAGTACGAAGAAAAGTAGAAACTAAACTAGCTCGGAAACAATCAACAAACAATTGAAGCATTAATCAAATAATATAAGACAACTCTTTTAGAAGTGCAGATCAAAACAACAATATATCAAGAGAAACCACGCATAATTAGATAATGTCACAAACCACACAGATGGTTGTGAAAATATTAGTTAACAGTGCTACAGACCCTCCTTATGATACCATTTCGACCAGTTAGAGGTTGAATATCTGCCATTTTAATCATAGCTTTAGCAAAATCCACCAAAAACACACTATTATTTTTGCTATATTTTGAAACAATACTATCCGTTGATCCTCCACTGAAAAGAACTTGATCAGATTGGAGTAGACCTTTCTTCTGCATTAGGTTCTTGAAATAATTGTTGTCAAATTTTTTGTCTGTGACCAAATCGAGTGGGGCCAAAGTTCCATTCCCTCCATTTTTAGGACATTGACGTCTTCTAATGCTAGCAAAACTTGCATCTATATTTGATGTATTGTATATTCTGTTCCGAAATGAAGAGCACTGTGATTGGCCAATGGTGTGTGCCCCTGCAAATAATTGAGTTTGATTTATAGCAAGTAATGAGAATGTTGTTTGGAAAATGAAGTAAGTTGATGATGATGTATATATATATTCCAACATTAACGGCAGAGGCGTATCCAGGGTTTTAAGAAGATGAGTGGACCATATACTATTAAAGAGGTGGATCCAACACTTATATATTTGATTGTTTTAATCTTTAGGTTCTTATCATGAATTCATTACACCTCAAGCTCAATTCTACAACAAGAAAGGAAAAACGGCAAGATAAATGTGAAATTTGAACCCAATAATCATTATTGCACCACAGGACTCTTTGAGCTTGGGTGTGCGAGCGCGCGCGCACACACACATAGCATTTTTTTTGTTTGAAAAATATATTATATTACTATATACATAGGCGGACCCAGGATTTTAGCACAACCGGGGCACCATTGTATACTAATTACTAGAGAAGAAAGTTGGCGTGCAACACTTTAAAATCTTAATGATTATGATGCCTTATCAGCCAAGTATAAACAAAAAGGAGTTCTAAAAAAAGAAAAAACACCGAATAGAGAGAGATTTTTTCGCTAAATGCAAAGTACGGGAAGGGAAGATGTTTGATTTAAACCTATTTCAAACTTTAAAATTTCAATTTTTTTCTCAAATTAAAATGGGCATATTAGTAGTAAAAGAACTAAAGAAGAGTATCAAACTCTTAGTTGCCATTGCCGGAGTCGAAATTAGATGAATATCACTACATTATCAAAATGATTGTTGAAGAAAGTTGTGACAGAAGGATTTGTATTTTTCTATTTGTGGAGCGGTAAGTCGTAATTTGAGGCTTTTAATTTTAAGGGATGGATTTAAAAAGGAATAAAATTAATTAAGTTGACATGAGTACTAAACTATAATTGAATTCAAAGAATTACAAAATAGAAAGGAGGAGAAAAGCTAAAGATGAGTTTCAAACCCATGTACTAAAGCGCCCCACATAACCCATTCCTCCCACCTGCTTTTATTGTGTTTGGAGCACAAGTAAAATATTTAACGGATCCCATATATATGTTCAAATATATATAAAGTTTTTGTCGAGCCTAATGGGTCCCGTGACCACAACCCGCAATGTATAGGTCTGCCTCTGACTATACATAATCTATGCAGGGGAACATGGCTTTGGTGAAACCAAGAACCCTTTAAATATGCCCTTGATTAACAAATTATGTCTGACAATATATATATGATTTCTTACATTATCAGTAATGTAATTTAATGTATTAACCATTTTTATCAGCTTATCAATTAATATATTTGTAATTACCATATAAATGATCTAATTGGAGTGCATAGAAGTTAAATTCAACATAAATAAACTGTTTTAGATTTTCTCAAGATACCTGACAGGACAACCATGTCCTTTGCGCTAAGTCCTTTCTTAGCAAATCTAGAAATAAGAGTGTCAAGATTATCAAAGGGACTAGGAATATCAATATTTGCTAGAGTACGGTTTGCTGTCCTGGAGTCTCTTCTTCCAAGTTTAACCTTCCATGATGGACCACAAACCTGTAGGTCAGAGAAGAGATGGATTCAAGATTTAAATATTTAATGTGTTTATTTTTTAAAATTATGAGTTTAGATCTACTATTTGTTGAAATTTTAGTGGACTTACAGCGATAGAAGCATCTCGTGCTGCAACGGTTAAAATGTCCGCGCAAGATACTACACCAGGGCATATTTTTTCGAGCTCCCTCTTCGCGGCCTCAACAACATCAAAACCTCTTACAGATCCTTTATTAGGTACTGCTGTCTTCTCACTTGTGATATTTGAAGCCTCGTCAAGTAAGATTGATGCATCACAACCCTAGAATAGAATGAAGAAATTAAAAGAAATATTTAGAGCTTCTCTATCTCCCTAACATAGGGGTAAGGTCTGCATACATACTATCAGGGGCGGAGGTAGAGTATTACTAACGGGTACGGACAAACCCAGTAGCTTTTGCTTAGCCGATGTATTTATATTAGAAAATTTACTAAATGTGTATAACTATTTAATTGCATGCGAACCCAGTAACTAAGACGTGCTATGGGTTCGATGATAAGTTCATAACCCATAAACTTCAAATCATAGCTCCGCCTCTGCATACTACCATCCGCAGACCCCATTATGTGGGATTATAGTAGTTATGTTGTTGTATGCTCCCAA
Source organism: Nicotiana attenuata (assembly GCF_001879085.1). NCBI lineage: Eukaryota > Viridiplantae > Streptophyta > Magnoliopsida > Solanales > Solanaceae > Nicotiana > Nicotiana attenuata. Next base: position 64,067 of record NW_017670766.1, on the reverse strand, counting down.
ATGAACACTAAATGCCATAACGAACAAGCTAGGGTTGTTCTATATTTATCACCTCCGTTATTAGCTTGAGCGCTCTCTCTCTCTCTATATATACAATGGCAGATTCAGGATTTTTAAATCATAGATGTTTAAATATTTTTAATCTAGAAATTACTACTAGGACTGAGTGCCTAATTAATATATTTGTATGAATTACTAGTTTTTCTATATAAGTATTAGTACGTGGCTCCAAAAGTAATGGGTGCTTGAACACCCATAAAACATAACATAGATCCGCCACTGGACTATATACGTATAGTTGATAAATTTTTTAATTAAGTCAAATCTATTGTCAACACAAATAAATATAGATGTAACCATACTAAACATCACATATTTTAAAATTCTGAATCCGCTTCTAATACATGACAAATAATACTGGACTAGTATATAGTATTGTATGTTACTTGGACAAAGCAATCGTGGAAATGAAGGCGAATGAGTGACGCTGCCATGCGACGTTCACGCGATACTGCTTGACTCACGACCTTCTGAATCGTGCTAAGCGCCTTAGGACATGTAATTTCATAAAATGTTGGAGTTAACTGAGCTTCACACTGCATGAATGAAAGCAATAGCAGAATACAACAAATGGCTGCGTAAGCCATAGCTATAAAAGAGCTATTGAAGTTCATAATATCTATATTTTTAGTGCTAAATTAAGGTGACAAGAAAATAGCGTATATATAGTAAGAGGAGTTGTACAAGGAATGGTGAATGGCCTATTTGCACTTATAGGCTGCAAAAGGCAACCATATTGTTAAGTATTCTTTTTTTAAAATCTATTTGTATTTAAGTAAGGATTTTCATGCTAATGTCTCAAAAACCAAGTCATATTTGCTCATTGGCTGAGTTTTTCTTTAAGAGATTCTCTGAGATCTTAGCTGTCTCTATTATTTTAAATCTTTTTTGTTCCTTTTGAATATTCTTGCACCAGTAAAATTAGTAAGTGAATATAGTTACTACAATCCTCGATTAATTAAATAGAATGACAAATGGATATGTGTCTTTTCACATGCACCTCATCTCGTTTCATATACTATAAAGTTTACTTAGCTTAACGTCAAAGTCTTCCGCACTGAACAGGGATTATATATATGGCTTGACTTTACAACAAAATGTTATTCTTCGTACAATATGAATAGATTCTATAGAAATCATTAACATGTTGTAACATGGAAACAATATAAACATATTATAGTTAAAGAAATCATAAACATGCATATTGTAACATTTAAGCAATGCTACTCCCGTTTTAATGCATAAACCGGCTCATATGATCAGGGGCGGCGCTGGATGCCCATATGCAGGTTCGGCCGAACCCAATTATTTTTGCTCGAACAATATATTTGCGTTAATTTTTTTTTGCCAAATATATACAAATATTAAATCTAGAATTCAATTATTAAAATTTGAAGTGTTGTTATTTTAAAATTCAGAACTCATAAAGTTAAAATTCTAACTTCGCCTATGCATGTGATTGCACGTGTTTGATGCATAAATTGGGGCAACCTTCGCTAAAGCATGTCTCCAAAAAAGCAAATGGAGTAGGATGACCTAGCATAGCATGGAGCAAGGACGAATTTCTACGATAATGCAATATCACGTACCATCTGCATGAGGTTCGAATATCCCAAAAAAGGTCAAAATATTTGATGATATTTAATTAGTGTTAATGTAAGTATATATTTCACCCAAAAAAACAACGAAAAAGGATTACTTAGTTTCTGAATGTTTTGCTGCCTTGATAGCTCTTTAACTGAAAAGAACTTATTTTGCCCATAAAAAGTTCCAATTAACTTAAAGAGACAAATGTTCAGAATAATGTCATAGGGGTATATAGGAAGATCAAGCTCGAAATATAACATTATTGAGGTATATATATCAAATGAAGACAATGAATTACTAAAATATCCCTTGAAAGCTGAATGATATTTTTGCCCTGCTCTGATACCAATTTGTCACGACCCGAATTTTTCACCGACGGGATCGTGATGGCACCTAACTTTTTAGATGCTATGTAAGCCAACAGATAGAGATTTAACACGCTAACCACTAACCAATTCAGTAAATAACAATAATTAAACCCAAATAGGTTAAAGGAGTGCAGAATTTCATAATAGCCCAAGTACTTAATTATACGCGATTACCCAAAATCTGGCGTCACAGTTCACGAACTTCTAAGAGTCACTACAAATACTGACTGAAAGAAAGTACAATTGTTTTCGAATTAAAAGAAACAGAAAACTAGAATAACTGGAAGAGGACTCCAGGGTCTGCTAAGACTGTATTGTGGTCCGGTCCCGGGCCTAAATGGGCTAAACGGACCGGGCCAAACGGTCCCGGGCTTAGAGGTCCTGGAGGGTGGAACCGGCCCACTGTGGTCCTAAGCCCACATGGTCCCGGGCTAAACGGGCCGGGCCCACGGGCCTAAGTGTTCCGGGCTATTTTTTTTTTGAATTTTTTTATCTAAGGCAATTTCTTGTAAATTATATTATATAATTGTGACTTAAATCTTCTAATTCAAATTTAAACATAAAAAAATTGTAAAGAAATATTCAAGGAAATGCCTTATAATTTTTATTATTACGACATTAACAAAAAATGGCAATATCTTTCTTAGTCTTCCTCCCCCCAATGGAATGAACACAACAAGGTGCTAATACCACCATTAAAAGGAAAAAAAACTAATGAAGATGTGCCAAAATACAAGTTACATATTAGTCTACATATTATCTCTAACAAATTTCATAAATCCTTCAAGGTTCGGAGGAATTTCCGCTGGTGGTGGCGGAAAAGAAGCTTGTTCATCACCGCTTCCGGGCGAAGCAGCATCCTCTGCAAGTTCCGCTAGCATTTCTTCATAAGTTTCGTCTATCTCCGGTTGTGATTCAGCAAGTCCAAAATTTCTTCTTTCCGAACGGATCCAATCTCTAAAGAGTACTGATTTTTCCAAGCTCTCCCTCATAGACGCTCTATGATCACCGATCTGAAGTCTCGCTTGACTGAAAGCGCTTTCCGATGCCACTGTTGAAGCTTGAACACTTAAAATATCTTGAGCCATCCTTGAAAGAACCGGATAGTATTTTTCTTTGTCCTTCCACCATTCCAAAACATCAAAGGATCCATCGGGATTCTCTGGTTCATGTCCATGCGACAAATAAACTTAAAGCTCATTTAGCTGTGAAGTATCACCAATATTATCACCTTGAGAACCCCCGAAATCCGTCCAAGAACTAAGTGCTTTTAGGCCCGCAGTTCTTTTAGATGATTGCGAACTAGACGAAGTAGGAGTTGGAACATTTGGTCTAGCATGATCTAAGGCAAGTTGATAAGCATTATAAATTGTTTGAGCATTTATTTTAATTAAGGCTTTTGCATCTGCAAGTGTAGCAAATTCCTCGTCTAAAAGATCTAAAGCCTTATAAATATTTGTATACCAAAAGTGAGGACCTCCTAATTTCATGGTAGGATTTAACATGGCAGCAACACCATAAATAGGGGGGATAGGGAAAAAATATTTTTTAAACTTATCTTTCATAGAATTAATAGCAAGTTGATAAATTACCCCACCCTCTAAAAATTGAGTAAACAAATCTGCAAGTGCTGCAATATAAACTAAACAGTTAGAAATAGTAGGATAATATTGCCCAGATAATTCAGTTGTAGCAACATGAAATCGTTCTAAAAAATCTATAAGAATTGTAACATTAGTCCAATCCTGATTTGTAAGGTGCTCATCATCATCATCACCACCAACATGAGCATTAAACATTGCGTTTATTGGGTTTCTATATTCATATGCAACAACTAAACTTTCATACATGTAATTCCATCTAGTCGGACAAGCTTTAGGAGCCTTTCTTTCTCTAAGGCCAAATTCATCACATTTTTTAAAATATTCTCTAAGTCTACTTCTATGGTTTGAATAAAAAAGCCAATTAAGAACCATTTTAACCTTTTCAATTTCCACATTTAAAATTTTCATACCATCACCGACGATTAAATGGTAAATATGACAAATACATCTAACATGGAAAATATTACTAAATGCAGGATTTAGTGTAGTTGTAAGCAAGCCTATAGCATTAGTGTTACTAGAAGCATTATCCATTGAAACTGATATTATTTTATCTCTAATGCAAAAATATCTACAAATATCTGCAACTGTATTAGCAATAAACTTTCCTGTGTGACGTGAATTAATTATTTTATAAGCAATAATGCGCTTTTGCATTTTCCATTCCTCATCAATCCAATGGGTGGTTACAGTAAGATAATCACAGTCATTACCACTTCTACCAATATCAGTAGTAATAGCAAAGCGACAATCTATATGAGTAAATAAATAGCGCAAATATTGTTCATATTCATGTTTATATTTATAAATATTGCTCTTTGGATTGTAATATAAAATGCCACCGGTAACAGTGTTAATTCCCGGTTGAACTAGATTTGACCCGGTACTAGGGTTAACCTGAGTACCTACACTTCTCCCCTCTTGCGCAGCTTTCATTTGAAAAAATCTAGCTTTATCTTTAGGGTATGTCTTTATGTGTCTAGTCAAACTACCTGTACCGCTACGGTCTCTAGTAATTTATGAGTCATCAAAGTCCCACAAGTTTTACACTTAGCCTTATTTTAATTTCTTTGTTGAGTAAAAAAGTGCCAAACAAGAGATGTTTCTTGCCGTTTAGAAGGTTGTCTATTAAAAGTAGGGGTTACTACAGGAGGGTCAGGCGGGGCATCATTTGGATTATTATCAGTTGGGTTAACAACAGGACTAGTAGGTGTATCATCTAAATCCGGTTGCATTTCATCTAAATCATCATTTTCCTCATCATTTTCATCGATAGTTGTATTATTATAAAGAGCATTCATATATTCATCATTTAATTATTGACCTGGTGCAATATCATGGCAAAATTGACTATCGGTGAATTGAAAACAAGGGTTATCACTATCAATAATAATAGGTGGAGGACGGGTAACAGGTCTGGGTCGGGGAGCCGGGGGAGGAGTAGTAACTTGGCCACTAGATTCACAAATTTTAAATTTTTCCTTACCACCAAATATTTTTTTCAAAGAAAAGGCCATATTAATTATAATTGTACAAACTAAAACAAACAAAACTATAATATTAAAATATAAGAGTTGGAACGAGTTTACCGAATTGACGAACAACTTCTTGAAAATTGTATATCGTTGAAGACTTGAAGACTTGAATACTTCAATTCACCAAGTTCACAATTTTTCACAAATTGCAATAATAAAGTAAGCAATTATAGAAGAAAATTAGAGAGAGATTGATGATTTTGTGAGTAAAAATGAAAGAATGAGGGGGTATTTATAGTTGAGAATAGGGAAAAAATATAACTATAAAAAGTTTGGGGTTAAAACAAAGTTTGGGGGCCAAATGGCTATTTTATTAAAAAGCCAAACGGCTAAATTGGCAAGCCAACGGCTAGTTTTAAACTTCCAACCGTTGACCAATTTAAAAAAAAAATTCCTTTTGAAAAATAGTCGTTGGGCCCGTTAGGCCCAGTTGAACCGGCCCAGGCCCGCCAGCCGGTCCCGGGCTCGCGGTCTCAACATGGAGGACCGACCTACAGTGGGCTCCTAAGACCGCTTGGGATCGGACCGTTTGGACCGGCTCGTTTAGCCCGTGGTCTCGCGGTCCGGGGCCGGTCCCGGGCTGGGCCCAGACCACAATACAACCTTAGGGTCTGCGAACGCCGGCAGATCTACCTTGGGTCTCCTATTGGATTGAAGGCAGCAGCTCAACACAGGTCAACACGGTTCGATACCGAAATCTGCACAGAAAGTGTAGAGTGCAGTATTAGTACAACCGACCCCATGTATTGGTAAGTGCCAAGCCTAACCTCGGCGAAGTAGTGACGAGGCTAGGACAAGACACATGCATAAACCTGTGCAGTTAACAATATACTAGCAGAATAACAATTAATAGAAGCTAAGCAGAATTTAACGGGAGGGGAAGCATACTAAGGGGGTTGCAAGATAAAGAATCACAACAATAGAGGAATTTAAACAGCTAGTACATCTTGAACCGACAATAACAAGTAAACACAACAAACAGAAAATGTACGGCATCACCCTTCGTGCTTTTACTCTCAACCTCACCAGATATTCAATAATAGAAACGTACACGAAATCACCCTTCGTGCTTTATCGCTCAACCTCACCATATAAATAATCAAAACGTGCATGGCATCACCCTTCGTGCTTTATCACTTAACCTCACCATATAAATAATAAAAATGTGCACGGCGTCACCCTTCGTGCTTTATCACTCAACCTCACCATATAAATAATAGAGACGTGCACGGCATCACCCTTCATGCTTTATCGCTCAACCTCACCAAAATAAGAGACAACAATAATAGGGCGATAGAAATGACAACAAATCTTACTTCAACACTTAGTTCCACAATACCAATCTCAACTTTGAGTGAATGTTCAACCAATACCAACCTCAAATAAAACATGATAAGAAATTACTCAACACATCGGATCGCTAGTCTAAGCATGAGCAATATGATCAAAATATACGACATCTACAAGAATAAGACTCACTCACATGCTATGACTCGACAACAACGTATAGGTACTCGTCACCTTATTCATACGTTGTACTCAATAACAAACACGTAACAAGTAAGAAAATAACACCTAATCCCTCAAACTAAGGTTAGCCACAACACTTACCTCACTCCCACGGCCAAACTCAAAGCTCAAACACCACTTTCCCTTCACACGAGCCTTCGAACCAATAGAATCTAGCAAATTACCAACCAAACAATTTAATTTAAGCCTTGGGGACTACCTATGATTGCAAGGAATTCAATTTAGGCCATTTTGGAAAAATTCAACAAAAGTCAACACCCGGGATCTTGGTCCAAACCCGAAATTCGGACCAAAACCCGATTACCCATTCAGTCCTGAGTCCGGATATACAATTGGTTTTGGAATCCGACCTGAATTTGAGGCCTAAATCTCCAAATTTCGAAATCCCTAGTTTCTACCCAAAATCCCCCAATTCCACCATGAAAATCCTAGATTCTAGGTTGAAATCTTGTTATATGAAGTGAAGGATTGAAAGAAATGAGTTAGGAATCACTTACCTATGATTTGGGGGATAAATGGTCTTTGGAAAATCACCTCTAAGGTTTAGGTTTTGAAAATTTGGGAAATGAATCAAAAATCCCGTCTAAGTCCCTTTTACACAGCTGCAGATGTCGCATTTGCGACCTGAGCTTCCCAAATGCGAGGTCCTTCACACCTGTGCTGCCTTAGCAATTTTGAAGAAATGTTCGTAATTGCGTACTTAGTTCTCCGCAAACACGACTAAATGATCGCATTTGCGATCACTGCCTTCCCAACCTTTCTTCGCAAATGCGAATATTTTCTCGCAATTGCGAGTTCTGCTTGGCCCAGCTACTCTTCGCATTTGCGACGAGGAGCTCGCAAATGCGAAACCTGCAGGGTTCGCAATTGCGATGTCTGATCTCGTAAATGCGAGATCAGAGGCCTGCAACAAGTTCAGTTATACCAGCAAATTTTTCCTAAGTTCAAAACACCCTAGACTATCCGAAACCCTCGGGGCTCCAAACCAATATGCACACAAGCCTTAAAACACCATACGAACTTGCTCGTGTGATCAAATCGCCATAATAATACCTAGAATTACGAATTTAGCACCAAATCATATGAAATTCTTAAGAACACTTTGGAATTCCTCTTTTCTCAATCGGATGCCCGAATCACGTCAAATCAACTCCGATTTCCAAAAAAATTCACAGACATGACTTAAATATTATATTAAACCTGTACCGGGCTCCGGAATTAAAATACGAGCTCGATACCAACGAGATCAAGCATCAACCAAATTCTTTAACCCCTTTGATTTTCAGTTTTACAATTTTCATCAAAAATTCATTTATCGGGCTAGGGACCTCGGAATTCAATTTTGGGCATACGCCCAAGTCCGATATTTCGATGCGGACCCACCGGGACTGTCATAACACGAGTTCGGGTCCATTTACTCAAAATGTTGACTGAAGTCAACTAATTTAACTTTTAACGGTAAAAATTATTGTTTTTATCAATTTTCCACATAAAAGCTTTCCGGATACGTGCCCGGACTGCGCAAGCAAATCGAGGAGGAATAAAATGAAATTTTGAAGGCCTCGGAACACGGATTCGAGCTCTAAAACACAAGATGACCTTTTGGGTCATCACAACAATACTACTACACTAGTAATACAAACGTACAAAATAGTAAAAACACTTCATAATAAATAGTATCACTAAGAATCATAAAAGCATGCATATGCATGCGCCTCTTCTGTTATATATCATTATTAAGTTCTTTACACTATAATGCATATGCATGCTCGTCTTTTGTTACCTATCATATTATTAAGTTCTTTACATTAAAAATAACAAAGTATTTCTTGTTAAGTCAAAACATAGAATAAGAGAGATAAATGATACATAATATATAAAAGACAATTCATACGTTCATGTGCTTGAAAGAAGACAAGATATATAGTATTAAAAGACAATTAGAGCCCGTTTGAGTTAGCTTATTGTAAATAACTGATAAACTTGAAGTGCTAAAACTGATTTTTTAGATAAGCCTTTATGTGTTTGGATAAGTATACTGAAACTAATAATAAACAGTTGATGTGTGTGGAGAAAAGTGCTGATAAGTTGTTCTTTTGTTAAAATGACTAAAATATCCTTAAAATATTTAGAAAAGATTATAAATTAAAAAGTTTCTTTGTAAAGAAAAGGATGAAAAGGGAATATAGAATGAAAAAAAAAAGATAAAAAATTTATTTTGGAAAAAATATTTTGTGAATTAAATTTTTTTATTAAGGATAGACAATTAAAAGTTTTGGTCAAATTAAAAGTGCTATAAGCTGAAAAGCCATAAGTTGGGGGTGACCAACTTATAACTTATGGTTGATCTTAGCTTATAAGTACTTTAGGTATTCACTAAACGCATAAATAAGCCAAAAGGTACTTATAAGCCAGTTTTTTTATCAGCTTATAAGTTTAGGCAAACACCGATGAGACCATCGAGACAATAGAAATGTGTAAAATTTATTCGACGATGAAAAAGGCGAATACAAATATTTTTTGGATATGAAAGAAGGTATCCTCGAAGTTGGTTTCTACTGTAACACTTTTGAGTTGCAATAGGTTTACTGTACGCTCTCTCTTGAAAAATTTAACAATGATCTCTTACTTATTCCGTGGCACACTCTCAAATGAAGTAATGTTTATCATTATAGAATAAGGTCTTAATTAATTCATCCTCGTCAAAATAGGTGGTTGTTTTTATAAATCTGAATCAAATAAACAACATTCTTTCTTCTCCATCTCTTGCATAAAGATTGTACAAAAGATAAAAGCCGAAAAGAGAACATATATTCATATACACAAAGCATACGATTTTAGCAATGATTATACTCTTTTATGAAGATCAGAATATATACTTCTCGGTTTTGCCATTGGCCATATGTTGTATTTAAAATGCATTTCACTCCACATAAAATGGCAGCCACGTGAAGCATGTATAACAGTCTGTTTGGCCAAGCTGGAAAAATTAAATCAGCTTATTTTGAGAAGTGTTTTTTTTTAAAAGTGTTTTTTTTAAGTACTTTTTGTGAGAAGCAGTTTATGTTTGGCTAATTAATTTGAAAAGCGCTTCTAAGCAACAATTGGTGTTTGGCCAAGTTTTTAAAAAGTACTTCTAAGTGTATTTTTCTCAAAAGTGCTTCTCGGAAGAAGTTACTTTTTTCTGCTTCTCCAAAACTGTTTTTGCTTCTATTCAAAAGTACTTTTTTTTTCTCCTAAAAGCTTGGCCAAATACTTCATTAACTTTGAAAAAAAAAAAAAATACTTTTTTTAACTTGGAGAAACTTGGCCAAACCGACTATAATACTCATCAAAGCCGACAAAATTCACAACAAATGCCAGAAAGTTTGATTCTAAAGCGATCCAAAGAGACTTTTATAAAGGAACCGTCACAACTCATGAAATAAAGTGCTTCGATCTATCATGCACGACGAATAGATACTGCATGCAGATTTAAAATGCTCCATTTTTGGCTTTAGCTAAAAATAATCTCATTGTCTTAGCATATTCATCAACAACCTTTCTTTGCTTTTGCCACATAATTATTAATTACTGTTAGAAAAACTAATGATATCTCAAAAGGGATTTCCCCTTATTGGTTTGCAAAAAAATATTTCCTTTTTGTAAAATTACTGTACATCTATTAATTATTGATCAGTAGTAATTAATTTAATTTGTCTTATATGTAAAATAATCAAACGAGCCATTCTAGGCTTTAGAAATATTAACCTATACACTTGAAATAGTCAAACTAGTCATTAACTAGCTAGTCCAAACTAGTAGTTTATAACTAGTCGGTAGAATAACACTTGTCACACCTCCTTTTTGAAGATATAAGGAGTTTTTTCAATTAAAGCGATATTATTCAAAATAGGATTATTTATTTGATTTAGAGTCGCCACTTGGAATAATTGTTATGGTATCCCAAGTTACCAGTTTATTTTAAATTCCAAATCGAGGAAGTTTGACTTTATTTTAAAGTCTGCGAAATCAGAAGAACGGGTAAGGAATTCTGTTAACCCGGGAGAAGGTGGTAGGCATTCCCGGATTCTGTGGTTTTAGCACAGTCTCTTTAATCATACCTGGCTTAATTAAATTGTTATTACTTATTTTTTAAATCTATTGCTTTTTACCCTTTACCGCTTTTAATTATGGCGTTATGGATTTATCTTGGAAACGGATCACATGTGCGTAAATCCGTTTTATTTGGCGCTCTAAAAATCATGTCACGCGTACGCGTACATACTTAATAACACTTTATTATTTATTAAAGATTGTTTAGCCAAAGTTGCGCGAACGCGTACCTTAACTTATTTTGGGAATCGTAATTACGTCACGCGAACGTATACATAATCACGATAGTAAATTAAAATCGCGCCTAAAAAACTACTCAAATCAATAACCCTCTTTTTTTCTTTGATTCCCTATTTCCATTTAATATCCTCTTTCAAAATTGAAGCAAAGAGATTTCTTGCTTCCTTACCACTAGTCCAATTTTGCTTGCAAAAATTCTTTAAAAAGCCTTAAGACTGTTACAGTTCATAGTATGACATCTGACACTGATCCAGAGCATTGTTTTGTGACAATAATAGCAAAAATATTCCTCCACCTCAAACTAAACCTCTTAATAACAAATTTAATCTTTACTTCTATCAACAATTTTTGTATGTCTAATTTTACCTAAAAGGAGGCATAGAATATGACATACTTAAACCATAATGTTATTTGGATCTTCAGATGTATCTTCTCAACAAAGGACTTCGGGGTTTTAAATATATTGCAACTATTTTCTTTTCGATGGAGCAATATTGCAACATTTTCAAACACATATTGCAAAGGCTTGCATACTAACCTATTCAAGCTTTCTTTATTTAAGCTCTGTGCAAAACAAAAAGGAAAATGGAGCAGAAAGTAACATGCCTAGGAATTAGTGGTACCACGGCCACGGACAATCATTAATCATAAAAGAAACAATATTTGGGCTACTTTGACTTTCGGAACGGAACATCATTTTTTTTGCACCTTCATAAATTGTTTTACTACTTCCTAACACTTGAGGTAATTTGTAACTTATTTATCATAACACACAGATCTGAAGATAAACAAACATTTGAATTCAACATTAATTTTCATAATCAAAACTTTTCTTCAACGGAGGTGTGTTTTCATCTAATATGTAACTTAGAATTCATAGAAGAGTACATGGTTTCCAAAATCAGAAGAAAAAATAGAAAATAAGTCTCTGGACCAGCAAGGATGCCAACAGAATAACAACCTCAAAATCAACATCAAAATCCTAGCAGCTCAAGAAAACAAGCCCAGAAATAAGTGAAAAAACCAATGCAAGACTAAACTTCTGTTCTCAGACTAAACTTCTGTTCTCTTTTAATTTTGAAGATTTTTGTAACTTTAGACTACTTCTAAACGTGAGAGAGAGGGTGAGTGAATAGGTGAATTAGTGACAGAGCCTGAATTTCTGAATCAGTAGTGAATGTGTGAGGTCTGTGTGTGTCGAGGGAATGGGTTTAGTGTGTTAAGAAAAAAGCCAATTTGAAGACAAGGCAAATAGCCTTTTCTTTCCTTTCTTTTCACTTTCAAGAATAATCAATTTATTTAACAATCCTAATTCCAACTAATTTGCAAAATTAACCTAATGATCTATTTTCTAACAATCAACTAATTCATTTAGCTAACAAATGCATGCAAAGTTACTAATGTATTTTTGGTATTTTTAGTGTTTTACAAATGCAGTTAATTATGCAGTTAAAATCTAAAAATGTAAAGATTCAAAATATTTTTGTATTTTCTTTAGGATTTAAGATGTAACTTAAAAATGCATCAAACATGAGTACGTATAAAGCAAACTAAGTAAAAAATATAGAAAAAACCTTAAAAATTCTATAAAATAATTTAAAGCTATTCACAGCTGCCCCTCTTTGCTCGAAAACACGAAGATTTTTCGAGCAAAGATAAAGTGAGCAATTACGAGCAATTTTTGCCCGCTGGACACTCCATGGGAAGCATTTTGAAAAAGTTTGACCGAACCTTGCTTCGGAGGTCCCTACATATCCTTGGCTATAAAGGAATCTGGTCAGTATAGTTCTAGAAGTTTTGGTAGATGGGACTACCGAGAAGCTGTGATTTCACTGATGTTGCTGCTGTTTCTGCTTGCTGAGCTCCTTATTCCACCAAAATCAAAATGAAAAAACTAAACAATCCTATCAGCTACGAGTTATAAGATTCCTATCTATAAGTCTTTTGAAGCTTGATCTTGAGTCTTGGTTGGTTCTTCATGCAGACTCTGATCTGAATCTTGATGCTTGCTAGCTACAGGTGCTAGTTCATTCTTCTATTGTTTCTTCGGATCAAAACGGGACATGCAAAGCTCGTGACTTCAGTCATGTCTTGAGCAGTCCACATCTTTTCATCCGCTTATGTATTTTGGATGCACTTCTTTTCCTTCTCTTTTCTTTATTCTGGATTGAGACTTCTTCTTTTGGTCATTTCGAACCCTGTGCCTCGAGGTAAAAACCTGCTCAGACACCAAAACAAACGAACGAACGAAATTTTTCTGCCCCAGTTTTCACTAGGAAAATTTCGTGAGTTGTTTGTAACAAAACGCTATACTATTTTATTATTGAAAGCAAATAAAAGGTCGGGATTGGTGTACCCTGAGAAACAGAGACTAGGGAGTGGGGACCCTATATCTAAAATAAAGTCAACTAGGGAGTGGAGACCCTATGTTGGAAAAGCGACTAGGGAGTGGAGACCCTATGTCTAAAAATAACTTCAACTAGGGAGTGGAGACCTTATGTTGGGAAAGCGACTAGGGAATGGAGACCCTATGTCTAAAATAAAATCAACTAGGGAGTGGAGACCCTATGTTGGAACGAGACTAGGGAGTGGAGACCCTATGTCTAAAATAAAATTAACTAGGGAGTGGAGACCCTATGTTGGAAAGAGACTAGGGGGTGGAGACCCTATGTATAAACATCAACTAGGGAATGGAGACCCTATGTTGGAAAAGAAGACTAGGGAGTGGAGACCTTATGTCTAAAATAAAATCAACTAGGGAGTGGAGATCCTATGTTGGAAATAACATCAACCAGGGAGTGGAGACCCTATGTTGGAAAAGAGACTAGGGAGTGTAGACCCTATGTCTAAAATAAACATCAACTAGGGAGTGGAGACCCTACGTTGGAAAAGAGACTAGGGAATGGAGACCCTATGTCTAAAATAAACATCAACTAGGGAGCGGAGACCCTATGTTGGAAAAACGACTAGGGAATGGAGACTCTATGTCTAAAAACAAAATCAACTAGGGAATAGAGACCCTATGTTGGAAAAGAGACTAGGGAGTGGAGACCCCATGTCTGAAATAAAATCAACTAGGGAACGGAGACCCTATGTTGGAAGAACGCAACTGTGATGACCCTAAAGGTCATCTCCTGTTTTAGAAGTCAAAACTGTATTCCGAGGCTTTGAAAACCTCTTTTTGTCTCACCTCGAGTTGCGTACGCGATCCGAGCGCGCTTCCGGAAAGCTTTTATGTGAAATTTTAGAAAATAATGAAATTGGCCTTTTAAATTGATTAAAGTTGACTTTGGTCAACATTCTTGGTAAACGGACCCGGGCCCGTGATCCGACGGTCCCGTAGTAAAATATGGGACTTGGGCGTATGCCCGGAATCGAATTTCGAGGTCCCAAGCCTGAGAAAAGAAATTTTAAAGAAAATTATTTGCTGAAAAATATAAAGGCTTTTTGAAGTGAAATGATGCACTTTCTTGATGGTATCGGGCCCGTATCTTGGTTCCGGAGTCCGGTATAAGTTTAAAATAATAATTAAGTTGAATCTGTGAAATTTGGTAAGAACCGGAATTGGTTTGGTATAAATCGAACCTATAGTTGAGAAAATGGAAATTTCAATGTTCGTGAGTGATTTCATGAATTTGAGGTTAAATTCGTAGTTGTTGATGTTATTTTGATGATTTGATCGCACGAGCAAGTCCGTATGATATTTTTAGACTTGCGTGCATATTTGGTTTGGAGCCCCGAGGGCTCGGGTGAGTTTTGGATAGGCTACGGAGTGAATTTGGACTTAGGAGAATTACTGGTATGTTGCAGCTGTGTAACAGGCCTCTGATCTCGCAATTGCGAGATCAGGCTTCGCAAATGCGAAGTTCTCAGGCTTGGGAAATGCAACCCAGGCGGCGCAATTGCGAACTAAGCCTGGCAGGCCCTCTTCACAAATGCGATCACAGGCTGGGAATTGCGAAACCCACCCATCGCAAATGCGACATTTTCCTTCGCAATTGCGAAGATGACAGGTTTCCAAAGGGATTGCAATTGCGAACCCCTGGTTGCAATTGCGACATCTGAGACCTGTAAGTGGGATTTTTGACGTGTTTCTTCTTTATTTTACAACTTTTCAAAACCTAAACATCACATAGGCGATTTTCTTGAAGAGAGTTCTTCCCCAAATCATAGGTAAACAACTTCTAACTTATTTTCTTCAATCAATAACATCATTTTACATGATTTCACTTCAAAGGTTTTCACGGGAAATTGGGTGTTTTTGGGTAGAAGTTAGGATTTTCAAATTTTGGGGATTTGGACCTCAATTTGAGACCCGATTTCAAAAACTAATTACACAATTGAGTTCGTGAGTGAATGGGTGATCGGGTTTTGGTTCGAACTTCGGATTTTGACCAAGAGGGCCCGGGGTCAATTTTTGACTTTTTAGGGAAACAATGAGAAATCTATATTCAATTATTAGAATTGGTTTATTTAAAATTTATTGATATCTTTAAGTAATTTGTGGCTAGATACAAGCGAATTGGAAGTGGAACCGAGAGGTAAAGCGGTAGTAGAGGCTTAATTTGTCCGTGGAATCGAGGTAAGTGTTTGGCCTAACCTTAGCTTGAGGGAATATGAGTTGTGGTCTATTTGCTCTGTGTTTGTATCGAGTACGACGTATAGGTGTGGTGACGAGTATCTATACGTTGGTGTCAAGCATGCCCGTGAGTCTTATACCATGATTGTTGTGACTCTATTATGTATCGATCATGCTCAAATTGATGATTATTAATATTGAACAATGCTTATGAAAGTTCCTTGGTAATTGACTATTGTTGAGTATTGACTCAAATTGAAGTTTCATTTTATAAAGAAATTATTGAAACGAGATTGGTTATAGCTGAATCCCTTGCCGGGATGTATTGTTGATATTGTTGATTCCCTTGCCGGGATATTCTCGTTGATATTGTTGATTCCCTTGCCGGGACATATTATTTTCTATTGTTTGGGTGAGGAAGAGTGTTAAGCACGAAGGGTGATGTCGTGCATGATATTGTGAGAGAGTGTAAAGCACGAAGGGTGATGCCGTGCATGATATTGTGAGAGAGTGTAAAGCACGAAGGGTGATGCCGTGCCGATATTATGAGTGTTAATGCACGAAGGGTGATGCCGTGCCATGATTTGAGAGTTAATGCACGAAGGGTTATGCCGTGCCGTTATTGTGAGGAATAATGCACGAAGGGTGATGCCGTGCCGATATTATGAGGAATAATGCACGAAGGGTGATGTCGTGCCATGATTATGAGAGGTAATGCACGAAGGGTGATGCCATGCCATTTCTGTTGATTCATATGGTGAGGACGAGAGTAAAAGCACGAAGGGCGATGCCGTGCACGTGTTACTGATTCATTATTCTTGTTGATTTATATATGATGTTCATTATGCTTCCTTATTGATGCTTCCTTATTGGGTTACTGTTAGAATCTGATATTCCCGCAGCATGTCCCCTTCCCATCTTATTCTGTTGATTTCTGTTTGTATATGATTTATCTGCACAGGTATTCATGATTGTCGTGTCCTAGCCTCGTCACTACTTCGCCGAGGTTAGGCTCGACACTTACTCAGTACATGGGGTCGGTTGTACTGATACTACACTCTGCACTCTTTTGTGCAGATTTCAGTATCGGACCCAGTGAGTAGCTGAGGTGCCTTCAGTCCAGGCAGACCAAGGTAGATTTGCTGGCGTCCGCAGAGCCTAGAGTCCTCCTTCCCTGTTTAGCTTCTCTACTATCTCTTTTCTTTCCGAGAACAATTGTATTTTCTTTCTAGACCAGTATTTGTAGTAATTCGTAGATGTTCGTGAAGTTGTGACACCAGATCTGAGGGTAGACTTGTATTGGATTATTTGATCATGTTATAACTCTTCCGCATTTATCATCTGTTCAACTTTAAATTTCTGTTTATAACTGTTTGGGATTGATTGTTAATGTGTAAAATCATAATAGTTGGCTTGCCTAGCTTTCACGAGTAGGCGCATCACGACTCTCGAGGGTGGAAAATCCGGGTCGTGACAGCAGCTAGGGATTGGAGACCCCATACTACCATGATTTGAACTTTTTCTTCTTCTTTTTTTAAAAGAATGAGTAAAATGCGGGAAAGAATTTGAAGACGACTTCCCTTTTTTGGAGTCGTTGTTGCGGCAGAGCTATTTTAGTCTCTGCTGGATTTCTTTTTGGTTGCACCTTCTTCTTGCAAGGTTGCTTTGGATTACACCTATTTCTTGTTTTTCAAACAAAGAACAATTTGTCAGTTTAAAACGGTGGTTGGTTTTGTGGCCTTGATTGCTTCAGTCACTTGATCTCGGCCCGGCTCCTTTGATGATACTTTCAACTGCAACTGGTTGTTTCCTGAAGACCGATTTCCTTTCTGGCCCCCGGAGAACCTTCAGCTTTTCGAAACCTTGCCATGACGCTTAGTGAAGTGGGATTTAACCTTTTCAACTTTATTTTGCCTTTGTGGGCATTTGACTTTGATTTTCTTCTTTCAAGAGTTTTTGATTTCGAAGCA
Organism: Nicotiana attenuata; assembly: GCF_001879085.1. NCBI lineage: Eukaryota > Viridiplantae > Streptophyta > Magnoliopsida > Solanales > Solanaceae > Nicotiana > Nicotiana attenuata. The sequence goes on along the minus strand of NW_017670766.1, from coordinate 46,499 downwards.
TCGTCCACCATGGCCAGTCGGAGTCGACTTGATGCCCCTACCAAGGCTGGGTGCCCTTTTTTTTGCATATTAGCTCGTATCAAGCGATAACCCTGTAAGTCATTCTTGCCATCCCTTCTTTGTTTTAGTTCTGGAACAGAGTTAGACCAAACGGGATTCAAAGACAAACAAACAATGGAATGGACAACGAATTTAGACAAGAGGTATCCCGTTCGGGGAAAGGAAAGAAAGATTTATCTGAGTACATGCGGACTTCCATCAACATGACATGACTTTTGGACTGGATGCCTGATCTGTGTAAATCATCCGACTCTCAAAAATTTATCACAACCTTTTCTTCAAAACCGATAAACCTTGCCCAGGACTGTGTCGATGCCATACACTGTGGGAATACTCTTTTTTCGATCAGTGGCTCCTTTTGCAGGTTTTCACCAACTGACCTCTCTCATTTCTCTTCTCACCATCGTCGTATAGTTCTCTTTGCGAGTTTTCACTAACAAGACTCTCTCATTTTAATTTCTCTGCTTACCATCACCTTATGGTGCCCGTGGGGGTTTTCACCAATAAGACTCTCTCATTTGAATGCATCAGATCCAAGTAACTATATTTTCCCATTTTGAACCTCTTTGCCGATTGATCGGAAAGGACCTGAACAAGGTTTTGGGGTAAAAAGCATTTGGATTGAATTATAGCTTTGGAACCATTCAGGCGAAACCGTAGCCGAACCATTATAACATCTGCCCAGTTTCACTTTTGAGGAATTTAGATTTTTGTTTTGGTGTGACTGAACCCCAGAGAGAGGCTGCCTACGTATCCTTTCGGAATCAAGTCGAACGTAGTTCAAGGAGCTTTTTTTTTTGCTTTTGTTTTTCTTTTTCTTCTGTTATGTTTTCTTTTCTCTTTCTTTTTTCCTTTCCTTTTTCCTCTTTTTTCATTTTTCATTTCATTTTATTTTTGTTTCTTTTTTTTCTTTTTTCTTTAATAACACTTTCAGGTTCCAAAGATGGTAATCAAAGGAAGGTAACCGGCTCAAAGGTTTGGCAAAAGGGTTAATAGTATTTGGATAGCGAGAAAGAAAGCCTTGGTCATCCCAATCAGAGCATTAATGCTATATGGAGGATCAAACATAGTACCTTTTGACTGCACCTGCATTGACCGTTGTTTTAGGGATATTTTCTTCGATGTTTTCCAGGTACAACACTATCTTTTGTCAGTACATCTCGTTATAATGTATGGACCATTCCAATTCGGAGCTAATTTTCCTTTAGCTGTTCCGATTCTTTGTTTTATTTACTTAAACCTATTTTCTTTGCATTCTAATTCTTGATTCAATATTTCAAAGTCTGATAGCGTTTTAGGATCTGGGCATAAAGTCCGCAAGCATGTCATGTTATTGAAATATGCATTTAACAGAGCTGAAAAGGAATAAAAAAAAGTGACAAGATTAAGAAAAGAGATATTCTTGGACAATGAAATATTAATTTTTTTTTTAACTTTTCTGATTTTTTTTTAATTTTAAATATAGAAGGGTTTACATCGGAAAGTAAGACAATGAAGTAAAACATCCGGATCACACCCTGAGATAATCCAGACGCAGAAAGAATGGCAAGACTGGCTATCGAGACTCCTGTCCGATGGGGACTATTGGGACCAAACACACACGCACGTATACGTGGTCGTCAAGTAATAAAGTGACTTGAAAGTCGGATGTCGAACCCACAGAGACTTAGTGTAACGACCGGGCCGGTTGTTTCGTGAGTTATAGCCCTGTTTTCCCCATTCCTGCTTCCTTTGGTGTTCTTCAGTCGTACTTTATCGTATCGTGTTGGTTGTTCGTGTCTGGAGTGATTTCGGAGTGGAATGAGACACTTAGTCTCCTATTTAGAAGCTTAAGTTGGAAAAAAATTGGATGTTGACTTATGAGTAAAAAATCTCGGATTTGGATTTTTATGGTCCGGTTAGCTCTGTTAGGTGATTTTGGACTTAGGAGCGCGTCCGGAATGTGATTTGGAGGTCCGTGGTAGAATTAGGCTTGAATTGGCGAAAGTTGGAAATTTGACGATTTTGGTCGGCAGTGGAAAATTTGATCGGGGTAGGAATGGAATTCCGAAGTGGGAGTAGGTTCGTAGTGTCCTTAGTGACGTTTGTGCAAAATTTGAGGTCATTCGGACGTGGTTTGGTAGGTTTCGGCGTCGTTTGCGGAATTTGGAAGTTTAGAAGTTCTTAATCTTGAACCCGAGGGTAATTCGGTGTTTTGATGTTGTTTTAAGTGTTCCGAAGGTTCGACTAAGTTTGTAGGTTATATAGGACTTGTTGGTATGTTTGGTTGAGGTCCCGAGGGGCTCGGGATGATTTCAGATGGCTAACAGAGAGTTTGGAATTTGAAAAATGCAGCTAAAGCTGCTGCTGCTGGTGTTTCCGCACCTGCGGAGTGGGAACCGCAGGTGCATTTGGTTAGCCGCAGATACGGAAATGGAAGGCCAGGGCTGGGTCCACAAAAGCATAAGATTGGTCACATCTGGGAGCCCGCAGGTGCGAGACCTGGGGCGTAGATGCAGCTTTGAGGATTTAAGTGGTTTTCGCAGGTGCGTGGAAATGACCGCAGGTGTGGTTCCGCAGGAGCGGATATATGTTCGCAGGTGCGGAAGACCTGGGCAGAAAGTATAAATAGCACACTTCGCGAATTTTGGTTCATTTCCACCATTTTCAAGTCGGGTTTTGGAGCTTTTGGAGTGATTTTGAAGGGAGATTCAGGGGGTTTTCAGTGAGGTAAGTTGCTTGAGCTCTAGTACTCCTATCTATGGTGTTTTCTTGTTGTTTTATCAAATAATTAGTGGAAATTAGGGGTGAAAATGAGGGGTTAGGGCTTGAAATTTTGGAGAGTTTGATTTGAGGATTTGAGGGACCAAATGGAGTCGGATTTTGATAAATTTCGTATGTATGGACTCGGGAGTGAATGGACTTTCTAGTTTTGTGACTTTTGTCGAATTTTGAGACGTGGGCCTGGGGCCGGATTTGAACCAATTTCGGGTTTTTGGTCTAATTTAGTAGTTTTTTCTTGTGGAATTCATTCCTTTAGCATATATTGATGGTATTATACTGGTTATGAATAGATTCAGAGCATTTGGAGGTCGGTTCGAGAGGCAAAGGCATCCGCGGAGTAGAGATTTGATCGGTTTGAGGTAAGTAACGATTGTAAATCTAGTCCTGAGGGTATGAAACCCCGAATTTTGTGTCATGTGACTATTTTGAGGTGACGCACATGCTAGGTGACAGGCGTGCACCGTTGGGGATTGTTACTTGGTCCGCCCCGTATCAACTGCTAAGCTGAATATTTTGTTGAAACTACATGCTTCTTACGTGTTTTAGAAAGAATTTCTGTAAATTAGGCCGGATGCCATGTTCAGGCCTTATGCTAGTGTTGTTTGGACCCTTAGAGGTCTTTTCTTGCTATCCTCTCATTGTTTTCGATTGGAAATCTATACTCAGTCATGTTTATACTTATTTACTACATAACTCAGTCTCTACTACTCTATTTTGATGCATCATATAAATGTTGTTTGGGCTGAATACTTTGTTTTTTTTCCTGAGAGCCCGAGAGGCTGGAGAGGTTTATGACTGAGAGAGGCCGAGGGCCTGATTGGTGAGGATATTTATGGGATCGGGATGCACGCCGCAGCATGTTTGATATAGGCCGATGGCCTCATTGATTTATGCCATGATTGGCTTGATATAACGCTTGGGCTGAAGGAGCCCCTCCGGATTCTGTACACACCCCCAGTGAGCGCAAGTACCTACTGAGTATGAGTGCCGAGTGCCGAGTGACTGGGAGGCATGAGTGATGGTGAGGTTTTCCCGAGAGGCTGTATATGAGCGTGGTGAGGTTTGCCCGAGGGGCTGTATATGAGTGATGTTTGCCCGAGGGGCTGTTTATGATTTCATCATTTTTTATCACCTTTTCATTTAGCCTTTGTTTAAAAACTGTTGAAAGATATTTTTAAAATCATATTACTGGAGCTGGATTCAAACAAGCTGATTTGGTTCAAACTAAAGTTTTAAAAGCGTGCCGTATTTTACTGAGATTCTGTGGTATGAACTTTACTTGCATTATTGCTCGTCACCACTTCTCAGTCTTTATTTACTGTTGTTACTTACTGAGTTGGCGTACTCAATTTACTCCCTGCACCTTATGTGCAGATCCAGGTATTTCTGGTCACGGTAGCGGGTGTTGAATGTTCAGTTACAGGCCCATCGGAGTTAGCAAGGTAGCTGCCTGGCGACCGCAGCCCTGCTTTCCTCCCTCTTTATCTTCCCTTAGTTGTATTCAGTTATCTCCAGACTATGTCAGTCTTGATATTGTCAGACGGTTGTAGTAGATGCTCATGATTAGTGACACCCCGATGTCGGGCTTTCTTTTCCGCACTTTTGTTTTGATTTGAACTTCTTTATGATGATTTTATATTAAATAGCTTTGGAATTGTCTTTGAAATGAGAATATCGAATTATTTTGGTAATGTGTCACCTTGCCTAGTACCACGTTAGGCGCCATCACGACAGGGTTAGTTTTTGGGTCGTGTCACTTAGATTGATCGTTAACTAAGAAAACTAAAATCAATTTACTATCCAAGATGATCTAAAGTTTAACTTTTGTATTACAACTTCTATTGCGAAATTTAAACACGTAACCAAGGGAGATATAGATTACGTGGTTGTGGTCGGTTAATCAATCCTATTTTGTTCGTAATTACACCTGTTAATCCAAATTATCTATGATTGCTAGTTGACTGGATCGTTCATATAAATAGCATGTTCTCATAATACTATCCGTTTATCCATAATATATCATCCCTATATACCTATGGTCTTGAATCTATCATGAACGAATATAATACGGTATTCAACCAAGCAAGACTGTTAGGTATATTCCTATCCTAACCGCGAAATCTTTCCTCGAGCCACGGGTTCAGAAATAAGCTCTCTCTAATTCTACTCTAATTTAAACACGGCTTTCCCAAGCATAGCATAGATAGTAAATAGAACTCAACTGCTGACCAAACGATTAAGCAATTATGCAAAGAATTAGAGAAACAACCAAAGATGATAACTCGAATTAACGGTAATATAATTAATAAACTTCAATATTCATGACAACCACAACCCTAGAAAGCGATGTTTAGCTCCACATAGACATGTTAGCAAAACAACAAATTATCAAGAAAAAGTAAAGATTACTAAGTTTGATGGAAGAAAGATGGAATCTGATGAATTCCGGCCTTCACGGCGGCTCTGTGCTCTCCCTTGGTATAATCTCAGGTCTACTCTATAAAAATGGTGTTTAATGACTATTTATATGTGTAGGGAAAAGGCCTAAACGAAATAACCAAGTCCAAAACGAAAAAGGAGACAAAATTGGCCTGAAACGCAGAATACCCTCGCGATAGACCGCGCGTCGCAAGGCAAAATGCACGGTGAACCTCGCAGTCGCCTCGCGTCGTGAGATCTAACACGAGAAGAATGCCTCGCCTCGCCTGCTTCTACTTTGTTGCCTAACTTTTGCTTCAATTCTCATTTTTGATTTGCTTTGATTTGAAGCTCGTTGGTTTTGAAGCTGCTAGGTAATCTCCAAACCTTCACTTTCTAATTCTTGTGTCTACAATTGCATGCAATCACTAAATACATATAATACACTTCCAAATTTTGCTTTGCTTACAATTTTCACCCCAAAATACCTACACATAAAATAAAATCAATTAAGCACAAATATAGTACAATTTAGTATTAAAGCACCTAAATGTAAGGTAAGTAATGCACTAAAAATATGTAATTATATCCAAACATCAGGGACTTTCAGGCTTGGCGACCATTTTTCGGTTTTTCTTCTGTCTCCGCAATGGCTGCAATGACCTTCAGTGCCGGATCAAATTCCTCATCTTCACAAATCATTCCGACCACTGGCCTATTGGTGTGAGTAGGCAGAGAATTTTCATCATATTAGGGTCACCCTCATCCTTAAACACTATTTCCTGGACCTCGATGAGGTCTTCCACTACTCTTTTAAGAGTCCAACAGTCTTCAGTATCATGTCCCACTGCTCTAGAGTGGTAGTTACATCTAGCATCAGCTCGGTGCGAGGGGGACTCGGAGTTTGGCCGGTTCGGGGCCACTGGTTGTAGCAGACCTAGCCTGATTAGCTTTTGAAACAAACTTGAATACGATTCACCGATAGGGGTGAACTGATTCCTTTTGAGGGGCTCCTTTGGGCGAGGATTGTATTGGGGAACATTTGGTTGGGGATTATATAGATCTTGGTAGGGACGGGCATTTCTGGGAGGTGGAGCTTGGCTTTGTGTATAATATTGTGGCCGCGTGTAAGGTTGCGCGTTCATCACCGCATAGGGAGGCGGTGCCACGGCATAAGCAACATCTTGATGGGGATAATAGTGTTGTGGGACCTTAGGAAGCATGTATGATTGGTTGAATGACCTACGGACCCCCCTCGAGCTGGAACCATTATGGCTCCCTCTTCTCTCCCGTTTTCATTCATAAAACCCACCGAACCATTATGAACGGCCTGTGATGCAACCTTAAAACCAATTTGACTCAAGATTTGGCCCATTTTCAAACCATTTTCGACGATTTCCCCAATTTTGATAGCCTCAGCGAACGGTATACCCATAGCAGACATCATGTTTTGGAAGTAGTCCGCCTCTTGGGTTTGTAGGAAGACCGTAACCATTTCGACTTCGTCCATTGGAGGTTTTACCCTAGCGGCTTGCTCGCGCCATTTGACAGCATATACACGGAAGCTTTCTGTTGTTTTCTTTTTCAAATTGGACAAAGAGTTTCTGTCGGGAGTGATCTCCACATTGTACTGGAACTGGCAGACAAAATCTCGGGCCAGATCGTCCCACACATGCCAATGGGTAATTTCTTGATCCATATACCATTCAGAAGCGATTTTGGTGAGGCTTTTTCCGAAATAGGCAATTAGCAGCTCCTCTTTTCCACCAGCACCCCTCAGCTGGTTACAGTATCGTTTCAGATGAGTGATCGGGTCTCCGTGCCCGTCGTACTTTTCAAATTTTGGCGTTTTGAAACCAGCCGGCAAGTGAACATGGGGAAACATACACAGATCGGAGTATGAGACACTCTTTTGGCCACTCAGGCTTTGCATGTTTTTCAGGCTTTGTTCCAGGCTTTTCATCTTCTGAGCCATTTCCTCTTGCTCAGGATTCTTGACAACCTTTTCTTGCTCCACCGAGAAATCATATTGTGGAGGTTGAGTAAAGGAGTACGGGGTCGCATATGTTATTTCTGGTTGAAGCTGTGAACCCTAAAAGGTGAACATTAAAGGCTCAACATACGGCCGTGGTACAGTTGGTTGTGCTGTGGTGCAGACTGGTGCTGCAGAGAACATCGATGGCGGTGCCTTTGAGGCCGGCGCCTGGGGGCGAACCACAGAAGGCATTCCGGGACCGTTAAACGTTATTGGAGGGTACACGCATGGGATGAACGTGTTGGGCATATGGGCGTTGGTAGCCTCACCTGACCTGGGGATCGACACAGGGAACCCAGGTACTACACGCCGATTCCTTACCTTTAGACCAGGCGTCCCACATTCCCAACATGCGAAGACACAACATCCTATTTTCCTCAGCGGCGGCTGATTCTGGCTATGGAATAGCCAACGCCGGGCTATCCTCAGGATCGATTATTGGTAGATGACTTTCGGAGACCATAGGAACCCTGCCTTTGGATCTTGTGAAGTAAGGATGGGAAGCCAGATTACCAACAAAACCAACCACCTGAATAGAACATGGCTAATTTGCATACCCGACAACCTTGTTAGTTTTGAGACGCTTAACAGATAGGAAATCGCACGTTGGGATGCAGTGCACCTATACAGTTAAACGCTTCTACCATGTGTTTGAACGGTTGCATGTTTCATCCCGGCCTTAAACTAATCTTTTTTCACTCTGTACCTCTTTTCTTTCAATTCAGCCTTTCTTTAATCACTTTTGATGTTTTCATTTTGTTTCTGTCGCTCTTTTATTTTTGGCACTCTCTTTTTCTCTTTTTGTTTATTTTTTCTTCGCTCTTTTTTTTCTTTTTTCTTTTTGTCACTCTTTTCTTTCTTTTTCACTCAATTTTTTTCTTTCTCTTTTATCTTCACTCCATTAATTTTATGGCTATGATCGAATTCGATGGGATTGCCTATATATCATGACGCCGTATGAATCAGATCATTACGTAGTTCAGGAATACTGAGAATGGAGTAAATAAACCAATTCTTTTTTTTCTTTGTTTACTTTTAATAAAACTCAGACCATGAAAGCTTTTAGAAAAAGAAAAACATATTTTTGAATTTCATTTTTTTTTGAAATTTTCGAAAGAAAGGCTTTAAAAGAAGAAAGAAAATATTTTTTTAATTTTTTATTTTGATTTTTTTTAAATGTTTGAAAGAAAGACTTCTAAAGAAGAAGGAAAGCATTTTTTTTTTTGGATTTTGATTTGTATTTTTTTTTTGAGTTTCTAGGAGAAAGATTTCTGAAGAATGGAAAAATATATTTTATTTGGATTTTGATTTGATTTGTATCCTTTTTTCGACTGAAGGACTTCTACAAAGAAAAGATTTTTGTGTTTTAATTTTTTTTTATTTGTCTGGGATTTTCTAAGAAAAGACTCCGAAAGAAGGAATTAAAGGAAAATATTTTTGGATTTTTTAAAAAAGTGGAGCCGGAACCGATGAGGTTTGCCTACATATCTCACATCTGGTGAGAATCTGACCCGCGTAGTTCGGTCAATTTTGATGGAACTGGAAAACGTGACACTTGAAAATTTTGGCTCATTTTGAAATGACCTTTCTTTTTCTCTTTTTTTCCAGAATTTTGGTAGAGTTTTAGGATTTTTCAAATACTGGGATTTTAGAGATCGGATGAATTTTCTCTCTCATACCTCTCATTTCTGCTTTTGCTCAATTTTTTGTATTTATTTAGCAGCCGGTCAACATGCAAACCAAATCAAACAAAATGCACAAGTAGCACGTAGGATGCATCAGGATGGCCTTCTATTTTTGGGCACACCTGTCCTAGACGGACCCAACCCCTCAGTGGCGTATGCAGGAATTTTTGTAAACGTTGTCACTATTAGACGTGAAAAAAATCAATAAATAAATATAATATCACATTTTAAAAAACACCAATAAAAAAACACAACAGTGTCCCTCCGATTTAAATTGTATTGTGCTGGTCACTTTAGTTATGACTTAATATACTTTTTAGATGAGGCATAAAAGTATTGAAACATAAAATGGGCCTACGGAAGTTCAACTCACGCCCTCACATAGAATTCTTAAGCTTCTGACCGTTTAAGCTACAGAGCTCTTTGTGACAAGTGGTGTTGAGTCCTCAAAGTCAAATGCACGTGATGCAAACAAACGTTCTTACTAGGGATCCGGTATGAGGCTATTTCTAGGTTTAAAACCCTGAGGGTGTCTTCTATACATGGCTTACCAAAGCGGACAACTTGAGCCGAGGTGGGTGCAATGTACCGGGAGCACGAAAGTTTGCTTGGCCTATTTGCTGATCCAACCTAGTTCTATTTGGTACGACCTCTAATAAAAAAGTGGGCCACGCGTACGTGTGCACTATATTTTTAGACGATTCGGAAGGGGGGGGGGGGTAAAAAGACAATTTAATACAATTCAAATAATATCAAAGCGGTAAATGAGCGGCAATTAGCACATTAGGCCCACAAACACAATAAAATCAACAATCAAGAAAGCCAAGTATATATCACATTAACAAGCTCGAATTCTGAACCCTGAACTAGAGATTCTGGGTTAAGTCCCAGCAGAGTCGCCAGAGCTTTCACACCTCCTTTTACCCGAAGGGATAGGGAGTTTTTCCAATTAAAATGATATTATTCGAAATGGGCTTATTTTTTTTATTTAGAGCCGCCACTTGGGATAATTGTTATGGTGTTCCAAGTCACCAGTTTATTTTAAATCTCAAATCGAGAAAGTTTGACTCTGTTTTAAAGTTTGCGAAACTAGAAGACCGATTAAGGAATTCTGTTAACCCGGGAGATGGTGTTAGACATTCCCGGATTCCATGATATTAGCACGGTCACTTTAATCATACCTCACTTAATTAAATTATTTAATTACTTATTTTTTAAACCTGTTGCTTTTTACCCTTTACCGCTTTTAATTATGGCGTTATGGATTTATCTTGGAAACGGATCACATGTGCGTAAATCCGTTTTATTTGGCGCTCTAAAAATTATGTCACGCGTACGCGTACATACTTAATAACACTTTATTATTTATTAAAGATTGTTTGGCCAAAGTTGCGAGAACGCGTACCTTGACTTATTTTGGAAATCGTAATTACGTCAAGCGAACGTATACATAATCACGATAGTAAATTAAAATCGCGCCTAAAAAACTACTCAAATCAATAACCCTCTTTTTTTTCTTTGATTCCCTATTTCCATTTAATATCCTCTTTCAAAATTGAAGCAAAGAGATTTCTTGCTTCCTTACCACTAGTCCAATTTTGCTTGCAAAAATTCCTTAAAAAGCCTTAAAACTGTTGCAGTTCATAGTGACATCTGACACTGATCCAGAACATTGTATTGTGACTATAATAGAAAAAATATTCCTCCACCTCAAACTAAACCTCTTAGTAAAAAATTTAATCTTTCCTTCTATCAATAATTTCTGTAAGTCTAATTTTACCTAAAAGGAGGCATAGAATATGACATACTTAAACCATAATGTTATTTGGGTCTTGAGCTGTATCTTCTCAACAAAGGACTTCGGGGTTTTAAATATATTGCAACTATTTTCTTATGAAGCAATATTGCAACTATTTTCAAACACATACTGCCAAAGGCTTGCATACTAACCTATTCAAGCTTTCTTTATTTAAGCTCTGTGCAAAACAAAAAGGAAAATGGAGCAGAGAGTAACATGCCTATGAATTAGTGGTACCACGGCCACAGACAACCATTAATCATTAAAGAAACAATATTTGGGCTACTTTGACTTTCGGAACGGAACATTATCTTTTTTGCACCTTCATAAATTATTTTACTACTTCCTCACTTGAGGTAATTTGCAACTTATTTATCATAACACATAGATCTGAAGATAAACAAACATTGGAATTCAACATTAATTGTCATAATCAAAACTTTTCTTCAACAGAGGTGTGTTTTTGTCTAATATGTAACTTAAAATTCATAGAAGAGTACATGGTTGCAAAAATCAGAAGAAAAAATAGAAAATAAGTCTTGATAACTAAGGATTCTAGTTCATTTTACACTCCTTTTTACTTGAGTTTTAATTAAAAATGCATACAAATAGTCCCAAAGGCTTACATGTTGTACTTGTTTGGTCAAGAAAGTGACAAAAGAGGTCAAAAATCAGCTCAAAAAGGAGTGAAACCTGCACAAGTACCAAGAACAAGTCAAAGCACAGCTACAACAAATCCACCACGGCCGCAATCCATTTTATGCGGACCGCGGTGAGGAGATTCAGAGAGGTGCAGTTTTTGGAAGCTCAAGCACTGCGGCCGCAAAGCATTTTGTGCAGACCGCAATAGCCTCACCGCGACCGTAATCCATTTTATGCGGTCCGCGGTGAAAAGATTCAGAGAGTTGAGAATTTAGAAGTTAGAAGCCACTGCGGCTGCAACCCATTTTGTGCGGACCGCAGTGAAGCCACCGCAGCCGCGGTGGCCAGATTCAGAGACCTAAAAATCAAGCTAAAAAGCCTTAATGCACCGCGGTCCGCGGTACCTCCGCAGGGGTATTTTTGTCCAGAAAATTTGGCCTTGTATAAATAGTTCTTTTTCAGATTTTTTAGGGTATCTAATTTTTAGCTAAGCACGTGAAGGCCGTTTTGGGCCTATTTTGAGTAATTTTGTGCCTAGTTCAACATTGAATCTTTAATTCTTAGCTTGTAAACATATTATATGGGTTATTCTTCATCTAATTATCCGTTTTCTTCCATTATTATGAGTAGCTAGACCCATTAGCTAGGGTTGTGGCTCAACCCTAGCGTGGGTATTTGATGGGTCTTGTGTTTTAAGGCTTAGATGTTTATGGGTGGTTGATATTTGGACTGATTTATGTTTTCTATGTTGGTTTAGTAGTTGCAAACACTAATTTGTGCCTATTTGACTTGAGCTCTTCTTGAGAAAGAGAGCTTGAGTCTAGGTAATCAGTCGAACAAGGAATTGAGGCGTACTCAAGAGATTGATAGCCCCAATTAAAGGGTTAAATCTAGAGACAGTGATACCCGACTTGAGCCTACATTGCTTGTATAATTTCGACATCCGATTGGTCTTGAGAAAGTCAATTTGGGCAAAGTCACTCAAGCTACCAAGAGGTATAGAGTGAGTATCATCATGCATTGGCTATATCGCGATCCCAAACATAACAACTTTGCCTTAGACTCTAGATCCCTTCAAGTATTCACCTAGGGGAAAGTCACTTCCCTAGTGACTCGTTACCTATTAGAAAACCTTTCAAGCAATTATTCGTAGTTTAATTTAGCATCTCATTAGTATAAAAGTAGAAGTAATCAAAAGAACAACTATGATTAGAAGCGTAATTAAGAACATTACACATTGCTAGTTTAGATAGGAATCCAATTCCCAATTCTAGCTCCCTGTGGATTCGATCCCGACCTTTTTGGGTAAAAGCTGCATCGACCGCTCTCGCCACTCTATAGTGGTGCAGGGTTGGCCGCGATCACTTTTTGGCGCCGTTGCCGGGGAGCTAACGGTTTTGGCTATCTATCTAAATTATTTTGTGTATTATTTTTCTTTCCTTCTGTGATACTAACTTGTGTGTTACGCCAATTCAGGTACAATATGGCGGCAAACAACAACAATGACCCTCTTGGAAATGTGATCCCGGGGGAGGAGGTTGATGACTTTGGTGAAGATGAGGTGCCTCTTGCACCTCAAGGACAAAGGAGAGGCCGCCAGGCCAATGCCAATGATAATGTTCCAGACCCTCCCCCAACGCCTCCAAGAGTGGCTCCTCGGGTGCTTCCCAATCAAGGATATGCCAGTGCAATTGTCCCACCCCGAATCCGGGCGTGCGATTTTCAAATTACCAATGCGATGCTGACCTTGTTGGAGTAGCGAGGATATTTCACGGGTGCTCCCGATCAAAATGCTTACAAGCACCTTAAGGGTTTTGTTTATACATGTTGGGGGAGCAAGCAAACGAACGTGTCCGAGGATGCCTTGCGGTTGAGACTATTCCCTTTCTCTCTTCGAGGGAAGGTACTAGATTGGCTGGAGAGACTCTCCAACCACTCCATCCATACATGGGATGAGTTGGCGGACAAATTCATTGAAAAGTTTTTCTCGCCGGGGCACATGGCAACTTTGAGGGACGAGATCTTAGCTTCCAAACAGGAGCCCAACGAACCATTGCATGAAATATGGGAGAGGTACCAGACTATGGTAAAGGAGTGTCCCAACAATGATATGACTGAGGCAATGATACAACAGACTTTCTACCGGGGCATTAACACCACTGACCAGTGCATAGTGAACCAACTCGCCGGGGGTGACTTCATGAACACACCATATGATCAAGCGTGTGAGATATTGGATGAGATGGCGGACACTTCTTCCGCTTGGCAAAGCAGAGCAAATGTGCCACAGGGTGACCCCACGGTCATTCACTTGCACAAAGAGCTTCATGATCATGGACAGGCAATAGCAGAACTTACAACAACAATGAACCAGTTAGCAAAGGCACAATTACAACAGGTTCAAGCTCCTCGACAAGTAAATACTATGGAGGGTGTCAATATGCTAGTGAACAAAAGAAGACAAAGAGGCCAACAGAACCAAGGGAGTTCAGATCAATATGACCAAGATAGTGGTGGGTTCTAAGATGATGGTTATGATGAGCAGAATGAAGAAGTGCAATACGTGAACAACTATCAAGGCCAAAGGGGCAATTCTTCCAACCAACAACAACAATGGAGATCCCAAGGAAATTAGGCAAATCAACAACAAGGGAACAATATCCTGGGGGAACAACAACCAAAATCCTAATTGGGGCAACCAGAACAACAATTTGAACAATCAGGGTAACTGGGGTAACAACAACAACAACTGGGGTGGAAACACCAATTAGGGTGGTTGGAACAATAACAATCAAGGAAATCGGGGGCAAGGCTTTCAAAGGCCCCCAATGTATCAACAACCGAACCATCCACCCCCATTCCCATCCCAAGGTCCTAGTTCATCTAACAATGACATGGGGAGAATTAAAATGATGTTTGAACAGATGATGAAAAGGAATGCTGACTCCGATGCTCAGTTTAGCATCCCATAATACCTCAATCAAGAACTTGGAGGTGCAACTAGGCCAAATCTCACAATCCTTGAATACTCGCCCTAAGGGAGCTCTACCTAGTGATACGGTAGTCAACCCGAAGGGTGGGAACAATACCGGGCAGGCAATGGTGGTAATTACAAGAATTGAACGAGGCAGTGATGTGAATGCCTCCAAACAAAAAGAAATTTTGAGTGATGAAGTTGAGTTGCAAGAGGATGAGATCCCTTTGGTGGTTGAGAATGTGATTGATGAGAACGTGAATGAAGAAGTGAGGATTGATATCAAATATACCGAGGTGGAAACTTAGAATGACGTGAACCCGTCTAGGGAATACGTAATAGACATGCCGGAAATGGTTGTGCCTAAAGTCAAGGCTCCTTTGCCAAGGCCACCTCCACCTTATCCTCAAAGGCTCGCGAAGCGGAAAAATGAGAACCAGTTTAAAAAATTCATTGACATGATGAAGAGCTTATCCATTAATGTGCCTTTGGTGGAGGCTTTAGAGCAAATGCCTGGGTACGCTAAATTCATTAAGGACTTGGTGACGAAGAAAAGATCCATGGACTGTGAAACTATCAAGATGACCCACCAAGTTACTGCTATAGTGTATTCAATGGCTTCGAAGTTAGAAGATCCAGGTGCTTCCACCATTCCTTGCACTATAGGGAGTGCAGACTTTGCTAAAGCTCTATGTGATTTGGGGGCGAGTATCAACTTGATGCCCTACTCAGTTTTCAAGACTTTGGGTATTGGACAACCGAGGCCGATTTCCATGAGATTGCAAATGGACGATAGATCGATGAAGAGACCTGTGGGTATAATTGATGATGTTCTCGTCCGGGTGGACAAATTTATCTTTCCGGCTGATTTTGTGATTCTTGACTGCGAGGTCAATTTTGAGGTGCCTATTATCTTGGGAAGACCTTCCCTTGCAACTGGGAAGGCCTTAGTTGATGTGGAAGCAGGGGAAGTCTTTCATGTGTGTAAGTCAATGAAGCAGCCCAACTGTACTGAAGTGTGCTCATTCGTGGATCTTGTCACGGTAGTGATAATTGATGATACTAGTGCAATGATCAATGTGGAGGACCCTCTAGAGGCGGTTTTGTTGAATCTTGATGTCAATGAGGATGAAGGCCGGGTGGAGTGTGTCAATGCTTTACATGGAATGGGCTCTTACTCTTATGAGCCTCAGAAGCTATCTTTGGATATTGAGAATAGGATGACTCCACCAACAAAGCCCTCAATCGAGGAACCTCCGGTGTTGGAGTTGAAGCCGTTGCCTCCACACCTCAAGTATGAATTCTTAGGCCCTAGTTCAACTTTGCCAGTTATTCTTTCCTCTTGTCTTACTAACATACAGGTAGATGCCACATTGGCGGTGCTCCAAAAGCGGAAGAAAGCAATTGGATGGACTTTAGCTGATATTCGGGGAATAAGCCCCGCCTTTTGTATGCACAAGATTATTCTTGAACATGATGCAAAGTCCTCCTTGGAACATCAAAGGAGGTTGAACAAGACAATGCAAGAAGTTGTGAAAAAGGAGGTGATCAAGTGGTTGGATGCCGGGGTTGTGTACCCCATCTCTGCTAGCTCTTGGACTTCGCCGGTGCAATGTGTGCCGAAGAAGGGTGGTATGACCGTGGTGACCAATGCACAAAATGAACTAATTCCTACCCGGACAGTCACTGGATGGAGGGTGTGCATGGATTACGGCAAACTGAACAAAGTGACCCGCAAAGATCACTTACCATTGCCTTTCCTTGACCAGATACTTGATCAACTTGCTAGGCGTGCCTTCTACTGTTTCTTAGATGGGTATTCTGGGTACAACCAAATTTTGATTGCTCCGGAAGATCAGGAGAAGACTACCTTCACTTGCCCATATTGTACCTTTGCCTTTTCTAGGATGTCGTTCGGGTTGTGTAATGCACCGGCCACATTTCAGCGGTGTATGATGGCCATTTTCACTGACATGGTGGAAGATATTTTGGAGGTGTTCATGGACGACTTTAGTGTCGTGGGTGACTCATTTGATGAATGCTTGAAGAATCTTGATAGGTGTTGGCCCGGTGTGAAGAAACCAATCTTGTGCTCAATTGGGAAAAATGCCACTTCATGGTTGAGGAGGGCATAGTTCTTGGACATAAAATTTCAAAGCATGGTATAGAGGTGGACAAAGCTAAAATAGAGGTGATTTCAAGGCTTCCTCCCCCTACTTCTGTCTAGGGGGTTAGAAGTTTTCTTGGGCATACGGGGTTCTACCGGAGATTATCAAGGATTTTTCGAAGGTAGTGAATCCTTTGTGCAAGCTATTGGAAAAGGATGCTAAGTTCGTGTTCAATGAGAGATGTATGCAAGCTTTTGAACTTCTCAAGCACAAGTTGACCACCACTCCTATTATTACCGCACCCAATTGGAGCTTGCCTTTCGAGCCATGTGTGACGCGAGTGATGTTGTGGTTGGGGCGGTCTTGGGTCAAAGAGTGAATAAAATGTTTCACCCGGTGTATTATGCGAGCAAAACAATGAATGATGCTCAAATGAATTACACGGTGACTGAAAAAGAGTT
>NW_017670766.1:12273-29111 GCF_001879085.1 Nicotiana attenuata | reverse complement strand
TTTTGTTCTTAAGTAGCCTTCTTTTGTTTCACTTATGGCCAGGCGGACTGGTTTCAGAGTCAGTGAGAATTATCAGATCTTGGTATGGCCCTGGGCTTATTAGGCGGTCCCGGGGATCTTACGCGCTTGGTCTATCGACCATTAGTGTAAGCAGGCATTTTGAGCACTTACGCCTTTGCTCAACTGTTTGGGTAGTCTCTGAGTCGGGTTTCAACTCTAGCTCATATATTCCTGAGCTTTTTATGTTTGTATCAACCGGTGGCCCTTACATTTTAACTCTCTTGGACCTAGTCTCCGAGTCGGGCTACGACTCGAGCTCAATCGACCTCAAGTTTTATGTTTTGTATTGGGGCGGGCGACAATGGCTCTTACGCCTTCGATCAAAGCGATCTTTGATGTAAGCTGGCGACAATGGTCTTACGCTTTTCCCTTAGGCGTATGTGCGTCCTGAGGCTCGCTCGGCTGGAGAAATAGCTCTTGCGCTTTGCCCTTAGGCATATGTGCGGCCCTGAAGCTTGCAAGGCTTTATTTCCTCTCGTTAAGGACTTTTGCAATGATTTTGCTAACTTGTCGCCAGTTCGGGAAGAACCTCGATTTCCAGTCGTTAGCGGCGTGTTCGAGCACCTCGTAAGGTTTGGCTTGTCGGCTGAGTTAGCTCGAGCCTTATGATTCGGAGCTGACATGGTCGAAGCTCTTTTTCCTGTTGAGGGTAGCTGTTTAACCGGTTCTTTTAAAGTAGATTCGAAGTAATGGCCTATGATTTTTTAGCGACGGTCGGGCATCCCTGAGTCGCGTTAGTTTGGCTGGTGCAGCCGTATGACCGTAGTCATTTATGTTTGGCCGGAGCCATATTTTGATCTCGAGTATAGTAGTTTAGGCGTCTATATCAAGGGTATGCCTTTTTAGGGGTCATACAAATTCGATATATATCCCAAACTTCGAGATTGATTTATGCATGTAATAAGGTCATACATAACTTTTCATGCCTATTGAGGTCTTACAGTTTTTGCTGATACTTGATGCAAGTATGATTCATGCCTTGCTTTAAGGTCTTACAGCTCGTGTTTGTTGCTTTGTGCAAGCTTTACAAAAACGAGTCTGCCCGTTCGGGGTCTTACGGTCTCGAGTTTTTTTTTGAATGGCGATTGGCGATAGTCTCCGAGTCAATCGAGTTTGTTTTAGCTCGAGGGTCATTACTCGTGACTCGGATTGCCTCATTTAGGGCTAACGAGTTTGGAGATTCCGACCCTAAGGTCGTGCGCATGCAAAGTTCTTTGGCGCATTCCGAGTATTCGGGACACTTTTTTTCGGAGATAGTTAATGATTTTTTGTGCTGCTTGTTGAGGGTTTATTAGTCTGGAGTTTCGATCCTGAGGTATGCGGTTTGCCGAATTATCGACGCAGTCTCCGAGTATTCGGGACTTTCTTGATGAGAAAACATTTTGGCGAAAAACGTTAGGTTTTCCTTGGAGAATGAATCATGTTGGCAAAAAGCATTCTTTGATTATTTGAAACTAGTACATGTGCCTCGCCATGGGGGCTCGTTATGGACTGGGTTCTTCGTTTTGTGGCCCGGTACATCATTTTCTCATTGGGGGTTTATTTGGCATTCTTGGCTTTTTGAGCGGACGACCTTTCGAAAGGGCATCTATCGGCGTCGTGTTGATAGCAAAAGAAGCCTTGAGGATCTGTTGGATTCCCCTCAGGTAAGCATATAGGCTGTTGCTCGTTAAATAACTTGCCGGCAAAAACCCTCTTTCGGATAGCAAAAAAAGCTCGTCAAAGAAAAGAGTGCAACGGATGTCTTTAAAGCCTTAGGGTCTTTCGGGCTGGGCGTGCGTATGTTGACCTTACTTTGATCGAGTGCATGTATAAAAGGATTAGTATGAAATAATAAACTTAAAAGGGAGATGGTTATACCTCTATCGGCAAGGATGGTTTTGGCGACGTTTCCGAGGTCTGGTAACGCCTCTCTTGTGTTTGCGGCGAGGAACTCACTACAGTCCTCCGCTGTGTTCAATCAAAGGCTTAGCGAAGATTAGTTGATTGACCTTGGGCTCCCTCGAGAATGGAGATATTGACGCTGGTCCGCATGCGTGACACCGTCCGAACATTTCCCTTGCCGTGTGTTGCTCCTCGTGGACAAGTTTTAATCCCGTCTTTTGTTGGGAATTTCATCATCTGATGGAGGGTGGACGGTTATCGCTCTCATGCAGTGTATCCACGGTCACCCGAAACAAGGCATTGTAACCTCAATGTCTCTTTCGATGACATGGAATTTGGACCGTCTTGAGTCGCGCCGGCACCCGCTGACGGGGAGAGTGATCTCTCTATTTCGGCTATCTCGCTTGCCATTGTTAATTCCGCTGAGGACTCAAATTTGCGGCACGATTTGGTCTAGTAGTCCGAGCTGTTATACTAGCCTTCGACTGATAATGTTGGTCGAGTTACCTGGGTCTACGAGTACACGTTTTATCTGAAATGTAATTAAGGGGAAAGAAGATTACTATGTGCGTCGTAATGAGGTTGAGACAGGGTCTCAGAGTCTCCTCGCTGAATATGAGGGCATCTCAGGTTCGTAATCTCGGGTTGCTTCTCTGTGAATGGAAATATATGTCTTCTCATCCACGGGTTCTTGAGAAGCCGTCCGATCCCTCCTGAATATCATGTGAATAACGTGTCGTGGCTCGTTTACTTATTCTTCTTGGCTGCCTCCCTTCCTCGGAACTGATTCTCGCTCGGTCACTCAAGAATGGCATCTGAGATGACCGTTGTTGAGTCAACATGGCCATCTTCTTCTCGCAGCTGGTGACAATCCTCGTCTGTGGCCATGCGTGTTGTGACATTCGCATATCAAGTATTGATTCCTTTGGGAAGGATCCCGACTGTAACGGGCAATGGGCCATCTGGTATCCTTGATATTGCGATGGCTAACAACGATGTCTGAAATGTCAACGTTGAAAGTTGTGTTCCGATAGGCGTGGTGCCCCTGTTGGCCCCGTTTCGGTCGAATCCAGCTCTGTTAATATGAACCTCGGGGGTTCGCCCACGATTGACGGGTCGGTCGTTGCGAGGGGGTCCGCGTCTCGGGGCGTTTCTCTCCTGTCTTTGGTGTATGGCTGATACCTTTCTTTTGTCGGCCTCGATCTCTTTTGCTAAAGAGCATGTTGGGTATACTGAGCCCCGAAGGGGCTCCAGATTGATCATCTCGACCCTGATCCTTTGACTGGTATCGGTTGTGGACATCCGACCAGTTAACGTGGAAGGATACTGAATCAGATTTTCTTGTTAGCCTGCATCGAGACCACATAATCTGCTAGTTCAGGCCCCTGAGTGAAGGCTGTAACCGGCCCAGATCTTTCAGGAGAACGGTGGTAGTTTTCATTCGTTCGTTTGAAAGTGAGACACAACTCTCGGCAGCATTTCGTTCTCCCTTTGCTGATCTTGATTAAGTCGGACTTCCTCGTTGCTCAATTGATGGCACCGTTGTGCCTTATGAAGGAGTCTGCCAGCATGGCAAAGACGAGTCTATGGAGTTGGGAACTAGATTATGGTTCCACACTCGATGGCCCCCCTTTTGAAAAGTGTTTTCCCAACTTTCTTCAGTAAGACAGTCCTGATCTCGTCGTCTTTTTATATTGTTGCCTTTACTGCGCATGTTAGGGCAGTGAAGTCTTCGTTGGGAATCTGAGGTCCGTTGTATTTTGGGAGTTTGACTTCTGAACGTTCTTGGAATGGGTCTTTACGGGGCGCATCCTATAGGAACATCCGCTTGCAAAACTTCCTCGAAGTTAACGCGCTTTCAGGACGGGGGCGTGCCCGGGATTTGGTTCTGCACCCTGGAGTTCTGTAAGTTTCGACCTTCTTGGCGTATTGCTGTATATCTTCTCGCCTATAGATCATTCTGTGTGAGATCCTAGAACATTTTTGCGATATTGGGGCCGGCTATCGAACCTATTATTGCTCAATCTTCCGAGTCCTTTCGGCGGGGGAGTTGTTCTGGTGCTAAGGTGCAGGGATGTTTTTATGGATGGCTTTGGAGCTGAAAGCGATGTCGCACCCCTTTTTACTCAGCGAAATCGGGTTCAATTGACATTTGGGAAGACAATCGTTCCCTTTTGGGAATTGAGTTTAATGGAATTGAAGAGTCGCCACATAATGATTTAAGTGCATTAGGACACTAAGAAGGGTATCGTATTGGATAACAGAGATGGGTAAGAGGCTTGAAATTAATTCACAAGGGGAAAGGTGTTAGGCACCCCTCAGAATTCACTAGTCGTGGTTCCGGCAAAGCTATTGTTGTTGACTTTAAAGTATATAATATCAACGTAAGCAGTACGACATTCATTTAGAGGGGATTTTCCACATAATTGGCAGCAAATAATGAAGTTAGAATAAACAAAGAAAAGCTGAATTTTAAGAAGAATAGTTTTTGAAAATTTTTGAAAAATAAAAATTGAAATAAACAGGTTAAAGAGAGGGGGGTCCTAGGTTTTAGTAAATAATTAATGGATCACCCCACAACAACACCCCGGTATCCTTATTACACGTGTGTTTATACCGTGGTCATCATATCCATATCTACCCTTTCCCACCCCGTTAAGGTATTTAACGTTGAATTGTCTCGTTTACTTATTGCATGCCTATTACTCGCACCCCAATCCTAAATCAGTCCGGAGGCATTTTGGGAACTACTAATCCTAAAAGGGAAGAGGTATGGGGTTTTACAGTTTTAAAAGGAACAAAATTCTAAAGGTGACAACCAAAACACATAGAGCAAATATGGGAAAAAGCACTCAACAAATAAGGCCAAACAGACCTCCTTAGATCAAAGAAAGCATATAGTTTAGCATGTTCTTCCAACGTTTACTGATTAGGGTCTGATTAACTTAAAAAGTTAAAGCATGCTTGATTTATCACATATTTTCAGATAAAAAAGTCGGAGTAGACTGCCCCGCTGGTTTGTAATGCAGAAATCTTATAGGCAATGGTAACTACATGAAAGTACAGAGTCTTAATAGCATGGTAATTACAATGAAAAATGCGGAAGTGTTATATAGCATGGTAACTATATGAAAATGCAGGAATTAGAGATTCCTATAAGGAAGTTTATCCTACCCATATACAATGCATGGTTAACCCCTCCCTTTTCACTAATCTCCCGAAAGTTTATTAAAAAGTTATTACAGCCCATAATAAATGTAAAGAAAGGAAAAAATACATCGAAATTAAAAGTACACACCAAGGGGAGCCTAATACAGGCTCCTTGGTCTGAACATGAGATGAACCAACTCCCGAAGATCAAATGTTTTTCCAAAAGCATTTCTTCTCATTTTGGATGTTGTCAAGAGTAACCCTAAGAGCCTCATGTGGACCTTCGGGCAGTGCTCACGAAATAGACCAATGCAATATCTAAATTATAAGACATAGTGCAGTGTGGGAGGCCAGCCCTCAAGTGTCCAAGTTCAGAGGGGAGCTCAAAGGTTCCCAAGGGCAAAGGCTCACAAGAGGGGGGCCAGAACTTAGGAATAAGAGGGAGTGCAAGTGTAGGAATTCTGAAAAAGGGGAAAGGGGAAAAAGGGGAATAGTTCACATTGATACACATAGGGTAATAGGGAATGGGGAGGTAGTAAAGGAAAAGCAAAGAACAGGCTGGTGGGGCATACTCAGCAAATGAGGAATTGCTGCCTACCCCATAAGCCTGTTAAAATACAATTGTTTTAGAAAGTTAAGATCTTTTAAGGGGATCAAAAGTTCAAACGAATAGGCAATAACTTGCATATTGGCCAATGTTTCAAACTACAACTCACACACATAAGGGGAATAGGGAAAGAGGAGTTTCATAACAGAACAAACAAAGAAATCAACATGTAGTTTTAAAGTAATTTAAATCCTGCAGAAAGTAGTAAAAAGAGACAGAAGATGTAGAAAGATGTAAATAAAATGTATTGTGGTGATGCCTGTTAAAATTAGAATTAGGGCCATACCAGTTTAAGGGAACAAACCGCACAAGGTTTTTTTTCTTTTCAGGTAGATACGTGGAAAAATACATTCTCCATCTACAAACATACTCTAAAAATGCACTACGTATGGATGGAGAGATCTACGCTCCGCCCCCGAGAGCTACGGCCTATCGGCCTCATCTTCGCTCTCCTCGATATCGGATAGGAGTAACCGAGCATTGCGCTAGTCCGCCCTCGCTCGTGTCAACTCTTCCGAGAGAACAAAACCCCTGGCACTAATTTCCTCGAGAACCTTTCTCCGAGATTTGCAACGCGCATGTTCTTCGATCTTCTCTCCATGATCAAGGACCCTCTTCAACTCGGCTTGGGCATCGGTAGCGTCGTTCAAATAAAACACCATTTTCTGATCAACCTTAGTACGATTTAGTATCGCTTCGGTCCGAGCATCAACGATCTCAGCCCTAACCTTCAAAAGTTCGGATTCAAGCTTCATGATCAACTCCGCTTGAACTGAAGCGTTGCCATGAGCTAAGCGGAGTTGGACCCCGAGGGCCGAAAGTTTAGCCGATGCATATTTCTCCCAGAGGGCAACAACCTCGCCTTCGGAGGCTCTCCGATACCTACAAAAGCAAGATTAGTACATAAAATGGGAAGAATATCTCTCCAAATAGACAAGGGACAAGGGAAAAGCAAAATACACACGCACCATGACATTTTGCTTCCCACCTGACCCGAGATGCGACTCGCCACGTACGCTCGTCATAAGTTAAGTAGATCGCCAGCCTCCGGACCCAACCAGATAGATTAGGAACTTCGTCTGGCGCCTATGAAATCGCTGCAGAAAGGAAGGAAACACGATTACGAGATTAGCTTTCAACATGAACGAATCTAAGAAAGCACAAAATGCTCCACTCACTTATATAGTTCCATTCTTCAGGGAATGGCATAAGCTCCACAGGGATAACGTAGGCCGTCCGGACCCTGACAAACCGATTGGCCCACTCCCGGTCTCCGCCTTCATCATCATCAACAACAAAAGGCATAGACGAATGGCACTGCAAGGTTAGCAGACCTCGATGGTGAAAAGGCCGGTACAACATGAGGAGATGGCTGAACGTAAATTCAAGCCCCGCCTTCTCTGCGAAAAACCTCATCATAAACATAATTCGCCAAAACGACGGGTGTACCTGCTCCAAGGTAACACGATTATTTACGTAAAAGTCAAGCACGACCCTGTCGAGAGGTCCTAGTGTGAAGGGATACGTATATACATTCAGGAACCTATCAGCAGGGTCAGCGATACCTTCGTCCAGGGAAAGCACCTGTAGCGCTACCTCCTCCCCCAATCTGCAGCCGCTCCTAACCAACTCAAGGTGCTCTTCCCTTATCAATAACGTAGTCTTCAAGTTAAACTCCTACGGATCCTGAGCACTGGGAGCATAGCTCTCCCCTATCTGACAAGTGGACCCCGAAGTAGAAGTCGTAGCCATGGCAAGACTAGAGGCACTAAAGTAGAAACCTCCACAAACACTCTGGTACTAAGGTAACGAAGGGCTCGACGCCGAAACAGAAGGAAATAAATAAAAAGTGGATCTCCCAAGAGGCAGAAGTGACCCCATGTATACGCAGAAACATCAACGGTACGCCTTCCCGAGGTATGCCCCGGGAGGCCAACGACTTCGAATGCCAGTCTTGAGGTAGTATTCGACCTTGAGGACCTCCATCAACGTAAAGATAGACTTCAAGAAGCCAACAAACACCATCTCCAGTCCCGAGGCAATACTCGACCTCGAGGACCTCTGTCAAAATGAAGCTAGGCTCCATAAAACCTCCAACACCATTATGGGGCCCAAGATAGTAGCAAAAATCGAAGGGACCCCCCCTAAGGGGAGGAACAGGAAATTCGAGCTCCGCCCAAAGAGGCTCGGCCTCAAGGCACTGCAATAACTCCGGTAATTCATCGTCTAGGACCTATCTACAGCGTCTTAGAAGGGTTATCTGCGCAAATTTCAAGGCAAATCTCCAGGCGTCCGAAGCCAACTTCACTCAGACACCACCCTCAAGAACTTCAAAGTATTATCTCTATGAGACTCGAGGGCCCCAATGGCTCGGGTATATCAGACCAATTTGAGCTCAGTCCGAGAAACAACGGTGGGCTCAGAAGGGAGCCATTTCTATCAAACAAAGCTGAGGAAAATACAGGCGTTCGAGCTGAATGTTGATAATTGGCATCAGAAGCATACATTCACGATCCTTACAAAGACCAAAGGAAATATTGCAAACATCAAAGGCAGAAGTCAAAAAATATCTTTACATTTATGGGAATTTGCTTGCAACAGCCCTCGTGGGGTCCTTACATATGATTACAAAAGCTTACAAAGGATCCCTACATAGAAGCAAAAAGGCAAAAAGGGGATACATAGCGAAAAATTGAAAACCTAGCCTGTCCTCGAAGATATACCCATGGTGGCAGCATCTTTGAACGCTATATCCTTGAATGGACACCTTCAACAAACTCGTCCTGGTCCCTCAAAGAAGCACTTCAAAGAAGAAAACAAAGAAGAAAGTAGGGGGAGCAGGAAGGGATGAAAAAATGCCATAGCCGCCGAAGGTGGAGGACCCTCATCGGCCAAGAGAGCCTCGGACCAACAACGAACTTGGCGGGCGTTGACCTCGCTTGCACGGCTACTTCGAACCCCCTTTTTGGAGCATTGAGCTGTGCAAACTACCAGGTAGGGGCAGAGCGCTACGCCGGGCTGGGAAATAAAGGTGAGCAGCGGTGTATAGTCCGAGCCCCCTCATGAGCAGCGGTGTATAGTCCAAACGACTATTTAAAAATCGGAGGAAGATGCCCCTTCCCCCCTCCCCCTCGTGTATCATCACCTCGAGTCAAAAAAAGCAGCAATAGCAGCCGTAATAACAATAGCAGTGATGTCGAGATAGTGTAATCTTGTTTGACATAGAGAAGCTCGGGCAAGAGGCCACTAGGCAGCCGATACGAATGTTGCCACATGGCCTTAGGGCCGTGAAACCCAAACATGGCAGTTAACAATAGAAGAAGATGGTGTAAAGACAGCAAAGAGGAACGGATGGATGAAGAAAATAAGACATTTAGCTGAAGAAATAGCATCAAAGTTCGCCCATTTATAGGGAGAAATCACACGGTCTTCAATGTCTTCGAAAGATGGATCGGTAGGCGCAATCAATGCGTTCTTGAAAACCGAATCGACGGCGGTACTGCCACTTTGAAAAACGAGAATCGATAGTGCATCGAATGCTGTCCAAAAGGCAAGTCCAAGGGATTTCCCGGTTGTCACAAAGGCTCACGTCTTAGGCTGCGTTACCGATATGACATCGTCGCAGGGAGCTTAAAAGACTTGGGCATCAAATCTGTTTCCTATCGCTTCGATCTAGAAAACGCGAAGACTATCTGTATAAGGCAAAATCAGAGGGTCCAATTTCCCGTCTTTGAGCATTTCGGAAGATCGACTCAAAGCCTCGAGGCTGCAAGGATGCGCTCGAGTCTTCTCCCTCGGGGCCCATCAGCACCCGGCCTTGGGAGGATATTGATCGGGGCTAAAGCAGAAATAGGAGTTACATGAAACGCGGCTAAGTATGACAAAGCATTGTAGCAAAGGAGCCTGCTCCGAATGTCCGCAATAACCCTCTGCCAGACCACAAGGGCAGATATGTCCACATGATCGAGATAGAGGATGACTGGGACCCCAAGGGATCAATCGGATTAATCACAGAAGGTGACGATCCAAAGAAGCCAATAGTCACCCTTAATCCGATTGTGGTCCAGATTCAGCACTCTAGGGACACCGAGGTAAACATGTCCATGCCACTCGAGTTTGAAGCACCATCCTCTGCAAAGATGCCAACGCCGATTGAGGTTGAGTTTATGTCATCAGCAAACACACCTACACCCTTTGAAGTTGAAATCTTACCGCCTAAGGCGCCTGCTCCGATCAGAGTAAAGATAGTCACACCGATTCCAGTCAATGTCATCAGTAACACCATTCCACACAAAGGCCATACCTTGGGACTACACAGTTGAGGCAAGAAGGAAAGGCAAGGTCAAGTTCGGGGAATCCGGTGTGGCTCAGGGTATGACAAGAACCGGTAGGGTTTATACCCTGTAGCACTTGGCTGAGTCAAGTAAGCAGGCCTCTGGTAGGCCAACCATCACTGAGACTGGGCCCGAAGATCTTTGGAGAAAGATACAAGCCAAAGAATACTCAATCATTGATCAGCTGAACAAAACACCAGCACAGATTTCTATCCTTGCTTTGATACAAAGTTCCGATGCACACAAGAATGCCTTGTTAAGAGTGTTGAGTGAGGCATATGTACCAAGAAACATCACCGATGGAGAAATGGCAAACATGGTAGGCCAGGTATTTGAATGTCACAAAATCACTTTCCATGAAGATGAGCTGCCGCCAGAGGGGTTGAGTCACAACAAGGCATTGCACATTACCGTGCAGTATGAAGATTATTTTATCTCCAGAATCCTGATTGACGGAGGATCCAACCTCAACATTTGTCCCTGGTGACACTCAGGACATTAGGAAATGGGCTGCATGAGATCAAGAACGGGGCTATCAACGTCAAAGCTTTCGACGGATCCCAAAGGTCTACTATTGGGGAAATTAGCTTATGTTTGCAAATGTGGCCTACTTGGTTTGATGTTGATTTTCAAGTGATAAACGTGCCAGCGTCCTACAATCTGTTGTTGGGACGGCCATGGATTCACGCTGTTGGGGCCGTGGCATCAACACTACATCAGGCAGTGAAGTTTGAGTGGAATCATCAAGAGTTTATCATTCATGGCGACGACAGCAATCCCATATACAATCGCCAGACCATCCCAGTAACTGGAGGAAGAAAAAAGATATGCGGAGAAACTTACCACCACATCGATCGAGTTAACGCCGTTGATAAAGATAAATGGTGGGACAACAAAATTGAAAGCATATTGAACTGGAGAGGGTATGAACTGGGCAAGGTATTTGGCAAAAACCTCCAAGGGATCGCAAAACCCATCAAACTAAAGAAGCATGGCACAACCTTCGGATTGGGATATGAGTATACCTGGAAAGAATTCAACGACTGGTCGCCACCATGGCGTGGTCCTTACTATCCATTGGAGCAGCCGATACCCGTTTAGAACAGACATTCCAACCGACCGAAGTTATCTATGGGTCAGAAGAAGAGGAAGCACTGGCAGCAGTAAGGAATTTGTTCTTAGAAGACGATGATATGGATTGCTGTGTCATTTTTGAGGAGGAGGGGGAGGAAGGCCCTTCCATACAGGCAATAAGCAGAGGAGCATGCCTCAATAACTGGACTATCAGAACCACCAGAGCCCGGCGAGCCTCGGGGTAGCAAGGCTGAACAAGCATCATGCATTATTTTATTTTACTAGTTTACTTTCCTTTCGCATTTTATTTTTTGCAAGAAAGAGCTCCGATGTTCAAAAACAGTTATGGAATTTATCAAAGCATTTCAGTTTTCTTATAAATCTTACTCTTATTATTTTATCTCATTACTTTACCTATATAGCATTACTATTACTTATCTTGATGAACCAATGACTGTGACATGCAACAAGACAACGCAACAAACAGACATAGATTCAGAGGAAGATGATATACCGGAGGAAATCATTAAAGAAGTTGAGAATTTTGAGAACAGACCGAAGTCCAACTTGGACGAGACTAAGATTGTTAACCTGGGAGATGCAGAAAACATCAAAGAAACACGAATCAACGTTCATTTATCGCCGTCAGAAAAGAGAGAATACACGGAATTTCTAAGGAAGTATGAGGACATATTCGCCTGGTCGTACGACGACATGACTGGTCTGAGTACATCTACTGTGGCTCACAAATTGCCAATCGATCCAGCCTGTCCGCCAGTAAAACAGAAGCTCAGAAAGTTCAAGCCGGATATGAGTCTGAAAATCAAGGAAGAAGTCACTAAGCAGGTCAAAGCTAAGGTTCTCAGGGTAGTAGAGTATCCAACATGGTTAGCCAACATTGTGCCAGTGCCAAAGAAGGACGGGAAGGTTAGAGTCTGTGTCGACTACCGGGATCTCAATCGGGCCAGTCCAAAAGACGACTTCCCCTTGCCAAACATACACATCTTGATTGACAATTGCGCCAAGACGAGTTGCAGTCATTCATGGATTGCTTCGCTGGGTATCATCAGATCTGGATGGATGAAGAAGATGCTGAAAAAACAGCTTTCATTACGCCGTGGGGAATGTACTGTTACAAGATGATGCCGTTCGGGTTAAAGAATGCAGGGGCCACCTACATGAGGGCCATGACTACCATTTTCCATGATATGATACACAATGAGATCAAAGTATATATGTATGATGTCATCATCAAGTCCAAGAAAACCATCGATCATATGGAAGATCTGAGGAAGTTTTTCAATAGACTGAGAAGGTACAACCTGAAACTGAATCCCGCAAAGTTTGCATTCGGGGTTCCAGCTAGAAAATTGCATGGGTTTATTGTGAGTCGTCGGGGAATAGAACTGGATCCATCAAAGATCAAAGCCATTCAAGATTTGCCACCGCCAAAGAACAAGAAGGATGTAATGAGTTTTTTGGGGAGACTTAACTATATCAGCCGGTTCAAAGCCCAATCTACGGTTATTTGTGAGCCGATCTTCAAAATGTTGAAGAAGGACGCTGCCACCAAAAGGACCGATGAATGCCAGAAAGCTTTCGACAGAATCAAGGAATACTTATCAACACCACCAGTCTTGGTTCCGCCTAAGCCAGGTAGACCTTTGCTACTCTACATCGGAGTGTTAGATGGTGCCTTTAGATGCGTCCTAGGGCAACATGACGAAACATGGAAGAAGGAGCAAGCCATTTATTATCTCAGCAAGAAGTTCACCCCGTGTGAGGCCTGGTATTCTCTGTTGGAATGCACCTGCTGTGCTCTTACTTGGGTGGCCCAGAAGCTGAGGCACTACTTCTGTGCCTATACTACATATCTCATATCCCGGACGGACCCTTTGAAGTATATCTTTTAGAAGCCCATGCCCACTAGCAAGCTAGCCAAATGGCAAATCCTTTTGAGTGAATTCGACATTGTCTACGTAACTCAGAAAGCAATCAAGGGACATGCACTAGCAGATCACCTTGCTGAAAACCCTGTAGACGGAGAATACGAACCCCTGAAAACGTATTTTCCAGATGAAGAGGTATCATTCATAGGAGAAGATATTGTAGAATCCTATGATGGTTGGAGCATGTTCTTCGATGGAGCAGCAAATTTCAAAGGAGTTGGCATAGGAGCAGTCCTAGTATCAGAAACTGGCCAGCATTATCCGGTGTCTGCCAAACTTAGATTCCCGTGCACCAACAATATGGCCGAGTACGAAGCCTGCATCTTGGGGCTCAAGATGGCCATTGACATGAATATCCAAGAGTTGCTGGTAATTGGGGACTCAGACCTACTCATACATCAGGTACGAGGATAATGGACGACCAAGAATTCCAAGATACTCCCTTATCTGCACCATGTGCAGGAATTGAGAAAGAGGTTCACGAAGACAGAGTTCCAGCATGTTCCAAGAATCCAGAATGAGTTCGCCGATGCATTAGCCACCCGATCATCTATGATACAGCATCCAGACACGAACTTCATCGATCCTATTCCGGTGAAGATCCATGATCAGCCAGCTTACTGTGCTCATGTCGAAGAAGAAGCAGATGGAAAGCCTTAGTTTCACGACATCAAGGAATATTTGGCAAAAGGAGAATACCCAGAGCTTGCAAATGCTACTCAAAAGCGCACACTTTGAAGGTTATCCAACAATTTCTTTCATAGTGGAGGAATCCTATATAGGAGGACCCCGGATCTGGGATTACTAAGGTGTGTCGATGCAAGGGAAGCGTCCAAACTGCTAAAGGAAATTCATGCCGGGACCTGTGGTCCGCATATGAATAGTTTTGTCTTAGCAAAGAAGATCCTCCGTGCTGGTTACTTTTGGATGACAATGGAAACAGACTGCATCCAGTATATCCGAAAATGCCACCGCTGTCAGACACATGCAGACATGATAAAGGTACCTCCAAATGAGCTTAATGTAACAAGCTCACCATGGCCGTTTGCCGCGTGGGGAATGGATGTTATTGGACCAATCGAACCTGCCGCTTCCAACGGGCACTGATTCATCCTAGTGGCAATTGATTATTTCACCAAATGGGTCGAAGCAGCATCTTACAAGGCAGTGACTAAGAAAGTCGTGGCAGACTTTGTCCGCGATCGCATTGTTTATCGATTCTGGATTCCAGAATCAATCATCATTGATAATGGTTCCAACCTCAACAATGACTTAATGAAAGCTATGTGTGAAACCTTCAAGATCAAACACAAGAATTCCACAGCCTACCGGCCTCAGATGAATGGAGCCGTAAAAACCGCCAACAAGAATATCAAGAAGATACTAAGGAAGATGATAGAGAAGCATAAGCAATGGCATGAAAAGCTATCGTTCGCTCTATTGGGGTATCGCACCACAGTCAACTGGGGAAACTCCCTATATGCTGGTTTATGGTATAGAAGCCGTCATTCCCGCCGAAGTAGAAATTCCTTCCTAAAGGATCATACAAAAAGCTGAGCTCGACGACGCAGAATGGGTAAAAAGTCGTTACGAGCAGCTGGCTCTTATAGATGGAAAGAGAATGAATGCAGTTTTCCACGATCACCTTTATCAGAACAGAATGTCCAGAGCCTTCAACAAGAGAGTCAAGACGAGACAGTTCACACCGGGGCAGCTGGTGATAAAGAAAATTTTTCCGCATCAAGATGAAGCCAAAGGGAAATTCTCTCCCAACTGGAAAGGTCCATACATGGTTCACCGGGTTCTGACAGGAGGAGCCCTTATACTTGCAGAAATGGACGGGCAAGTTTGGCCAAAACCAATCAATTCAGATGCAGTCAAGCGCTACTATGTGTAATCTTCATGCTTTTCCTATATGATGTAATTTGAACTACGTCTGACCTGATTCCCGTTTAAGAGGGGATACATAGGCAGCCTTATGGGTTCGGTCACAATTCAATAAAATTTTCATTTTCCCCGCAATTGGAAACTGGGGCAGAATTTTGAGGAGGACCCTCAAAATTCCGAAGTAATTTCAGCCGATCATCGCAAGCAATCGTCAGAAGCAGCAACCCATTAAACTGGGGAAGAATTTTGAGGAGGGCCCTCAAAATTCCAAGGCAAGAGAGGTTGCAATGTCCTGAACCACGTCACAGTCGTCAGTTCATCTAAAAACTATTTGTTGAATATATACTTATGTCATATCTTTACAAACTCATGCATGTTTATTATCGAAATCACTTTGTTCAGCAATACTACCCCTATGATACATACCGTGTCATCAGATCGGATCCGAGCGAGGCAAGCGAAGTCAGCGGGGACACGAACTAACCTTTCCCCTTTGAAAAACTCACAATTTTTCTTTGGATGTAGGCACCCAAGTCGCAAAATCATATATTATACACTCATACTGTTCAGGAATACAACTGTCGGAATTGTCACACCTATTCACATTCGCTATCCGCATACAATATCCCCAGCAGCCACAATATCACAATCAGCTAGCAACTATCAGCTAAGATGTTTTATTACTATTCTCCTTTTATTTCTTGCATAGGGATATTCCGAGACTAAGCACTGTCTCCATCTACATTCCTGCACTGCATATGGCTACCATTCTGCCTTCCGAGACTAAGCTCTGTCTCCATCTGCATATCTCGCATTGCATAAGGCTACCATTCTGCCTTCCGAGACTAAGCTCTCTCTCCATCTGCATTTCTCGCATTGCATAAGGCTACCATTCTGCCTTCCGAGACTAAGCTCTGTCTCCATCTGCATTTCTCGCACTGCATAAGGCTACCATTCTGCCTTCCGAGGTTAAGCTCTACCTCCACCTGCATGGCTAAAAAATTGCCACCTTTATTTACACTTGCATGGCTGAAAAATTGCCACCTTATTTATACCTGCATCGGCTGAAACATCGCCACTTTATTTACGCTTTCATGGGCTGAAAGATCGCCACCTACTGTATTTCATGGGCTGAAAAATCGCCAAATTATCCAAAGGCGTCATCGTTTAGAGGCACCATTTTCGTAGCCCGAGAACACCATGCCATGGCCCGAGGATCCCTTTTAATCTCTTGCATATCATTATTCAAAGGCATCATAGTCGGAGGCATCATTCTCATAGCCCGAGAGCATCATTTCATGGCCTACGAATCCTTTACTATACGCTTCATGGCCCAGGTCGTCATGGTCTGAGGATGTCATCCTAACCGTACAAGGACAACATTCATGGTCCGATGGGAACATGCATCATGTTTAAATTTATGCAAAATATACGCTTGTATTATTTATTTGCAGGTAAACCGGCGATCAACGGCCATCTCAGCAGGAGCGACCCCGCTCCGGTTCCCACAGCTCTATTAGGCTTTAACCATCTGTCCCAACCTGAATATCACGTCCGTTCTTAGAAAGACCTCCATCAGCATGTTCCGCCGACGGATCCTGAACTACATATGGCCTGATTCCTGTAAGACCAGGGATATGTAGGCAGCTCAGGGACCAGAGCGCGTTCAAATTCTTCAAACCATTCCGTTCGGTCAAATTGGTCATCATATCTTTACCCGACAACTCTTTTATCCTTCCTGGGTAAAGAGGGGCAGCTGTTGATACCTAATTTTCCCTGTATATTTTATATGCAAAATACTTTCAAAATAGTATATATATGCATATATAAGCATGTCCAAGCGTTTTTATTATTTTTTCTAAATTTTAAAAGTAATTTTAAAACCTAATTTAT
>NW_017670766.1:0-1264 GCF_001879085.1 Nicotiana attenuata | reverse complement strand
AGAATGCCAAATAAGACCCCAATGAGAAAATGATGTACCGGGCCAAATGGACGAATGAACCACGTCCGCATAACCGAGCCCCCGATGGCGGAGGCACATGTACTAGTGTCAAATAATCAAAGAATGCTTTTTGCCAACATGATTCATTCTCCAAGGAAAACCTAACGTTTTTCGCCAAAATGGTTTCTCCATCAGAAAACGTCCCGAATACTCGGAGACTGGCGTCGATAATTCGGCACCCGCATGACCTCAGGATCGAAACTCCAGACTAATAAACCCTCAACAAGGCAGCACAAAAATCATTAACTATCTCCGAAAAAAAAGTGTCCCGAATACTCGGAGACTGGCGCCAAAGAACTTTGCATGCGCACGACCTTAGGGTCGGAATCTCCAAACTCGTAAGCCCTAAATGAGGCAATCCCGAGCTCACGAGTAATGACCCTCGAGCTAAAACAAACTCGATGACTCGGAGACTATCGCCAATCGCCATTCAACAAAAAAAACTCGAGACCGTAAGACCCCGAACGGGCAGACTCGGTTTTGTAAAGCTTGCACAAAGCAACAACACGAGCTGTAAGACCTTAAAGCAAGGCATGAATCATACTTGCATCAAGTATCAGCAAAAACTGTAAGACCTCAATAGGCATGAAAAGTTATGTATGACCTTATTACATGCATAAAATCAATCTCGAAGTTTGGGATATATATCGAATTTGTATGACCCCTAAAAAGGCATACCCTTGATATAGACGCCTAAACTACTATACTCGAGATCAAAATATGGCTCCGGCCAAACATAAATGACTACGATCATACGCCTGCACCAGCCAAACTAACGCGACTTAGGGATGCCCGACCGTCGCTAAAAAATCATAGGCCATTACTTCGAATCTACTTTGAAAAGAACCGGTTAAACAGGCTACCCTCAACAGGAAAAAGAGCTTCGACCATGTCAGCTCCGAATCATAAGGCTTCGAGCTACTCAGCCGACAAGCCAAACCTTACGAGGTGCTCGAACATCGCCGCTAACGACTGGAAATCGAGGTTCTTCCCGAACCGGCGACAAGTTAGGCAAAATCATTGCAAAAGTCCTTAACGAGAGGAAAATAAAGCCTAGCAAGCTTCAGGGCCGCACATATGCCTAAGGGCAAAGCGCAAGAGCTATTGTCTCCAGCCGAGCGAGCCTCAGGGACGCACATACGCCTAAGGGAAAAGCGTAAGAGCCATTGTCGCCAGCTTACATCAAAGATCGCTTTGATCGAAG